>NC_046978.1:16590261-16735261 GCF_009769545.1 Cyclopterus lumpus | reverse complement strand
TTTCGAATGCTAATGTACATTTATCCTTTATGAATAAAATCAAACACATCAACGACATCGGGGGGGACCCCCTGTGATGCGTGGCTCTCGGCGAGGAGGCTGCGGCTCCTCTGAATAACCAGAGTGGCACGCAGCACGTCATAAAGCATGTGTGTTCTAGACTGTTTCAGTAATGGCACTGAAGGAGATCCATCACTCTGAACACACCACATATTATGGTATTAAAACCTACAGATGGAAATTTAAATAGGAGTAGCTAAATCCGGCACAAAAGCATATTTTCTCTTATTTTAGAGCAATCTATTTTTGTACACGTTCCCGGATATGATTCTTTTGAACCTAAATATACAAAAACATTGTCTTTTTTTATTGTCTCATATGGTATTTCTTGGTTAAATGAGTCCTGCGTCATGTATTTAGGCCACAACAGCATGCTCGAGCAACTTGTAGTGGCCAAAAAGCGCCCGGTGACCAGTTGTCCGTACTGTACGCATACTGTATGAGTCACGCAGCAGCAAGTCACACAGACAGATTGGGCTTTGCTCTCCATCTGAGTCTGTTTGTATGTCAGTGATTTAACAAATAGTTGCTCTGCTATCTCCGTCAGACAGTGAACATATTGTTTGTGGCGGAAAAACTGGAAATCTGTCGATCGAGGTTCCAAAAGGACATTTATTTATTTATTTATTTATTGATCTTCAGTCATCGCCAAACATTCAACCAGGAATATATGGAACCGTTAGGCTATTGTTCTTCAAGGATTTGTCTAGTGATGTATCTTCTACTTTAAATTAAAGTGTTGCTGGTGTGGCCAAACACGGATACATTAAATTCCACAGTGGAGCTCTGGGTGACATGTTCCTTCATTACCATGAACTCACATGCAGTTTAATTTAATTTGAATAAACCCCACATGCACCGTCCTGCTGCCCCAAAAACACTCCCTAGAGCATTAGAATCTGAATGTGTAACAGTATACTGACTACAATCTGAATGTGTATTAATCCGCTGATGGAAATCAACAAAAAGGAACCCCAGACAAAAGCACCTTTTACTCCTATTTTAATAACGTTTGCTAAATTTAGCTCTAACTTTTATAGTCGACAGCCATTTTTTTGTGCAAAGACAAACAAAGAAATTGTTCATGGGATTTATTGAAAACAAGATATAGAAAATAAAATGTCAAAGTAAACACCAGCCTTATCGTTTAAAGATGTATAAAATGCTTCTGCATATACTGTTTTATAGAGGCACCTGATGAAGTTTGACATATTGCCATATATGTGCCCATATTCTTTTCTCTGTAGGACTCCACTAACCCATAATATGCTGCACAGCGTCAGTCCAGTTCAAACTTCCACGGACCCCATGGGCTTGGTTCTGGTTGGACTGAATCTCTTCTCACAATTTTGTTTTCACGATTTGCTCCTCACGATTGGTTCGCAAATACGGTTGAAGAATTGTGGTGAAGGCAATTTGGAGTTAAGGCCGCGGCCGGGTTGAAAACGCTGCATCATTTCCATATCTTTTTTTTTTTTTCTTCTTCATACTGTCCTGTCCTCCATCAGGATATTTCAAAGCTCTACCACTGGCCCAGTTCCCCTGCATGGGGCGACAATAGCGTCACCACGCAGTAATGAATCAAATTAAGTGGAATGTCAGCTAGGCTAACAGAGCTCTCCTTCTCCTCTCAGCATGAAAAGGAATAGTTTCATGGCTTCAATTTGTCTCTCCCTGCCCTCACTGGCACATATTCTTTGCGTTTCATCTAAAAATTATATATATATATATATATATAAAAAATGATGCTTCTGGCAACGACGTGATGAGTAGAAGACGGGAGAAGCCAATTGGAAATGTTGAATCGTATTCATGTCTGCCGTCGGAGGGTAGATAGGTGGATTGGTGTAGAGGGGAGGGGGCTTACCTTTGGGTTTGATGTAAATATATGCGGTAACATAAATTATATCCCCAGGGAAGGCCTCCATCGCTACCTCTCCCTCCCCCCCTGTGAAGATTAAAGTATACATAAAGGTGATATGAAGGGAGAGTGATACTTTAAAGTGAGAGAAGAAAGAGAACGACACAGCAATGTGCCAATGATATGGTGATGAGCAAGGCAGCAGATGAAAGTGAGCGAGGAGAAGACAGAGAGAATGAAAGAGAGAAAGAAAGAAAGATAGAAAGAAAGAGGGACCACTGTTTTTTGAATGAATAAACATGCGTTGAGGCTTCTGTACACGAGTGCAAGTGGCAGCTGTTATTTCCCTTTGGTATCCGGGTAAAAGAAGAGTTTTTACATGTAAAGCAGTCTCTGGGTGTAGGAAGTAAAGAAATCAATGTGTTAATGTGTCTGTGTTTAACCTTTAGACAACGTATCCAAATAGTACTTTATGCTAACGAGTTTTAATGTATTGGGATGATCGGTGTTGGGAATCACTACGGATGCAAAAAGCTGGGCAGTTTCTCACGTTGTTGTTATGATGGACAGTAAGAAATACATACAATTATCCTTTGTATGCAAAGCAATTATTGTATCTTGACACATTCAGTGATATATTGTGTTTTCTATATGAAGAAGTGTGGCTTTAGTCGTTCCAATTGGAGGGGTTGATGTAATAATATATTGTTTGGTTTTTGTCCAAAGTGATCAACCATGATGATGAATTGTTTTGTTTTTTAAAAAACACAGTTAGTGAGGCTTCACTTGACGACTGTTACTCTCAGTTAATGCAGTTTATTTGTCAAGTCTGTCGTTGGCAAACTGCCAAAATATGTGCAATGGGGAAGTGTGCAAAAGTATCACAGGTACAGGAGCCCCACACCAATGATTGAGTTTACACCACACACACACACACACACACACACACACACACACAGCCTTACTTTGTTGTTAAAGCAACACCTCGGATTCTTCACAGAATTGGTATGCACCCCGCAGGTCAATTCTGGTACGAGGTGTTTTTTGTCATTTTGGTGCATTTACTGTAGCTTATGAGGAAATCTGTCTTTACATAAAAAATGTAAGATGCCCTCCAGACATACACATGGTATACTCTGCTATGAATGATGATGCGATTTGCTTTTTCAGCACAAAAAAAAATTTGTTACCTGGTAAAGAATTCTTTAATCCAGATTTTATATATTTAATGTTTGTTTTTGTTGTGTAACTACTGGAAACAAGAAGTCCCTAATTTAATGAAAGGTGCTTTCTCTCTGTATTGTGCAATGGTGTCCACATCACACTAGTGGACCACGACTGGCTTCACTACTTGTGATGTCACAAAAATGAATGTGAAAACAACCCTACGCATCAAATTCTCCTTACACATTAATATGCACAGTGAAGGTCTAATATTCATGTGAGGTAACAATAAGCAAAACATCTTTTTGAGTGGCGGAGACTGTAAAGAAAATACAATAAATGCACTTTTTGGAAATTAGGAAACCTAAAACACTATACAAAATGTAATGTAAATAAACTGTTATGAAATAGCATGTGTCAAGCTTTCCTGTGATACTTCAATACACGTGAGCATAAGGACACAATAGAGGTTTAGAAGAAAGAGGTCATCTGCTTTTGGTTTTGTACAAATGATCAACCTTCTAAGCAGCGGCTAAATCCTGGACAGAAAGAGAAAAAAAAAACATATGATTTACACAGAGAGAGAGAGAGAGAAAAGGAGAGTGAGGTGGTAAAGAGAGAGAGAGCAAAGCAGAGTGAGAATGACAGGAAAAAGCAAAACAGGGAGATTATCCGTGGCCTTCCGCTGTGGTTCTAATCCATACTTTACAATATTCTCGCCCAGAGCGAGGAGAGCATAAATCTGCCGTATGACACAGTCTATAGGAACACTTAGCAGACAAATGGACAGGAGGGAGCAGCGGATATTACACTCTAGACCACAGTAATCCATCTCTCTCTGGATAGATGTTGCTCTGCTTCCATGTGGGTACCAAAAGTGCATGTCAGAGCAGACCGTCGTTCTATAAGAGGCCGACTAGGACTTTTCTTCAATTGTGTGTCAAAATGGGACACCCCTCCCAAGCTAAAATAGTGCTAATTCGGGATTATTATTGTGTTGTGCTGAGCTAACAAGATCATGTTATATTTCTAAACTGACCAGTGGGGTTTATCCCCTCCCATTGAAAGACCATCTGCAAATCAACGTCACTGAGAATCACCACGAGGCTCGGGACCCATTCACCAAGAGACAGGTGTGGGTGGGGGTGGGGGGGCGGGGGGTCTATATGCACTGCCAGTCGCAAACCAAAAGGTGTATCCAATGTCTTGGGGCCGCGGGCGGAGGATGAATAAGAGAGGCGGCATAAGACTGGCTCTATATATAGCGGGTAATCTGTCATCTGATTTTTTTTGTCATCCCTCTTCCCCTCGTTTGTGCTTTGAGGGACGAGGGATTGGTGTTGAAGATCAGTGCAAGTAAGGAGAGTGAGTGTGTGTGCGTGCGTGTGTGTGTGTATGTGTGTGTGTGTGTGTGTGTGTGTTGGGAGGAGGGATCCCGCGCTGAGTGACTGATGACTGCCGTGTCGAGAGTCCAAGCTGAATACTTCACAATACAATAAAAAAAAAAAAAAAAAAGTAAAACTGTACATCTAACACTTTAGTTTGAAAAGATTTCCGCTGAATGTTCCTGTTTCCTGTCGACCCACAACACCACTGCTGCCCGGGGGTCAGATATATCTAAAGTGGATATTGTTTGAATGTACTGTCAGATCTTGACAGGTTGGATTCTCTTGGCAGAAAGATCAGTTAGAGGCATAAGCAGGCTCACACACACACACACACACACACACACGCACACACGCACACACACACACACGCACACGCACACGCACACGCACAAACACTCTGAAGGGGAAAATGCTGAGGGGGTCTTACGAAGCTTCGTCTGATGGGGTTCGTCTCGTGGTCACTTCAAAGCAGAGATGAAGGAGTGGATAAAAGAGGAGCAAAGGGAAAAAAAGAAGGAAGGGGAGGATGGAGTGAGGAGCGAGACATGAGGCAGGATTAAAAAAAAAGATGGGAGCAAACGGCGGTATAATGGGAAGGGGGGGCGGGGGGGCAGATGAAAGAAACTAAGAGAGGGATTACTCTGCAGAAAGAAAATACAAAAGAAAATAATAATGTGCGTGGGAAATGTAGCAAGGACACACAAGAATAAAAAAAATAAAAAGGAACAAAAACAAGTTGTTCACACCAAGATGTTTTCACACCTGGGGAGAAGTCCTGACAGCAGAAAACTTTCTGCGGAGAGAGAATCCCCCGAGCTCTCAATCCAGAAACTATCCGATGAGTAGCTATGGTAAAGCCTGCAGCCATTACAAATGTGTGTGTGTGTGTGTGTGTGTGTGTGTGTGTGTGTGTGTGTGTGTGTATGGGGCGGGGGGGGGGGGTCGACAGCTACATGTAGATAGCTCCATCGTGAAAAACCCTTCCCCTTGAATAATGTAATAAGGTGTAAATAAAATATATCCAGTGGCCTTCGCCTCAAAAAAAAAAAAAAAAAAAAAAAAAAGTGAAAGAAGGGATCTGCCTTGCTGAGTAATGAGTTCTTCTCTCGCAAATGAGTTCAGAAATGACATGCAAGTGGAGTGCTGTAATCTTTTCCACAAAAAAAAAGGGGTCCGTACCTCAAAATTCAGTTATTCACATTGATATTCAAGGAGTGCGAGGCTGTGTCGCTTGATATAAAACAGAATATTCCATTTATATAGCTGCCTTTGATATGACAGTAACACATGCAGTCTCTCTTTAAAAAAACTGCAAGGAAATCATAACAGCAGTGATCGCAGTGATGTCCAAAAGAGCTAATATCGAGAGAAGAGGAAAAAAAAACAATAACTGGGAAACAGTTACCCAGCTGAGGGTGCTCGGCAGACGCATTACCGTCCTTTGATTGTTCCAGAATAACCGATGACGGCAGAGCGTTTATATTGCTCACCCCACCCCACCCCCCAGGTACTAAAGAGTGCAATATTTTCTGCATAATGCATGAGCGAACATGGACATGGCCCATAATCATCCCCAAAAAACAAATGGCCTTGTAATGAATGGGGCGGCGAGCTGTATGTAAGATACATGACGGGGGCTGCCACACTCAGAAATCAATACGCGCTCCTCGTTGATCCATGTGGTTATGACCATCACTCCAGGTGGTTGGAGCCATGGTCGTCGAAGGGCGCACGCTTCATGCCCCCCCCCCCCACTTTTCCAAAAGGTCAATCAATAAGAAAACCGGCTCATTTCCAACCTTTGCCACCCTCGTCGTTCTCAAATTATGCAATAATCGCTCTTAACTGGGTCTAATGGGATGATGAAATTCCCTCAACGTGCACTGTACAGTAGCGGCCCGTGTGGATCTGCAATTCAAATTTGAAAAAAGAGGTTTACGGCAAAGCCAGTTATTTTAAATTAGGCTTAATCCAAATTGCATATGAAACCGCCGATCCAAAAGCAATTATTTCTTCCCTTGATGTAAAATAAAGCTGCTATTCAAAGACATCGTTTTCAGTCAGAACGACACAGACGGTCGCACAATGGGCCTCACGCGCCCACTCGCACAAAGAGGTTAGTTGTAAAGTGGCTTGTTCCAGTGATTTGGGAGAACTTTTCCACATATTTTCGTAGTTTTCAAAAACACAATTTACGAGTCGTCCACACCAGCCGTTGGAGTCTTCTGTTATCCAAGTTTCCCACTATTGGATTGTCTATATTTCATTCATTTAAAACGATTTCAAAGTTTAAAAAACCCTTTATGAATTACATTTATAATAATAATCTTTTATTCGTCCCGCAGTGGGGAAATCTACAAACATCATATTACATACACTATGTCCATACATACATGAAATTGTTCATTTCTTAATTATGTTGACCGTATTATATTATTATTGACGCTGCAATAAAAAATGATAGGCTAATCGAATTCTAAATTCATCCATATAGCCCAACGATATCACCGCTATTGATGCTATTGCATAACACTACGACCGTTCGACCTTCAGGTGACTCGGGCATGAACACGACTCGTTACTTTTCCCTTTTCCTTGACTTGCCAAAGTCCGTTAATTCTGCTGCCGATGACGCTCAAAACCTTTATGGCTCTCTGAAAGCACGACGACGATGCGGGACACGCGGGACAGGACGCGTGGCCTTACATGCACTCATTTTTACGCATTCATGTGCACGTATATCACCCTGAAAGTTAGGAGCATCTGACGTGGGCACACTCGTACAACAAGCCCACCGGACGGAGGGAGAGAAAAAAAAAGTTAAAATAAGAAGTTCTTCATCCTGTCCGCACCATGTTTCCTCATATTTGCACTTGTCCTGGTGCCCGAATGCCAAGGTTGAGAAACTTAAAAGATGTTTCCTGGTTGCGCCCTGAGAGACAGACATCTGAGGACAGCTGCTCTCCATCCCCCCCTCCCCCCCTCATCTCTTTCACTCCTTGCCTTTCTCCCTCTGTCAATCACAGACCAACTTTTAACTCTCCTCTTCCAGCCCCACCTCTTTGAACTCACCATATTTCCTCCCCATCTGTTGTCTGTCCTTATAGAGCCCGCTCACTCTGCTCTGCTTCCACACGCTCGTCTTTCCATTTACTTACAGCGGAATAACCGTTCCATTGACGCTAATGGGTCAAGAGTGTAATGTCAGTAGTTAGAGACAGCCTTTGTGTGTGTGTGTGTGTGTGTGTGTGTGTCTTAGTTCCTATTACTCTGACACAACACTTTCTAAATTAGCCGCCCCGACACTGACCAATGGCTGAGCCTCTGGGGCCTGACCTCACCCGCACCCACAGCGTCTCCCTCACTTCACACGCGCCTCGGGTTGGAGCACAAAAGATATCTCAACGTGAAAATTGGGACACCCTAAAAACACGTCCTCGTCAGGTTGTTCTGGGTTGAAAATGTGTTGCCGATGTCTTTAATACTGCGCAGACAAACTATGAACACATGACTGACCCAATGCAAAAATATATATGCATATATACACGTATTTTAATGAAATATTCTTAAGGGCATCTATACATTTGTATCCTGCAGGTCTCAGATACTTGAAGGTGCGATGATTAATGGTTGCGTTGTCGACGGTAATGAGCAATGCCGTTCCCGTGGCTGGCATCTGCCCACCTCACACATGTAGAGACAAAGTAGTCCCCTCCCTGGCTGGAGGGCAGAGCAGAGAGAGAGATCACATGTTCGATATGCTTGATCCATCACGAGGGAACAGAATAGAATGAAAATAATAGTGTTAGATTCTGTGTTGTGCCACAGTCATATTGTTAGGATACACACTAGATGGCGCTACCTCAAGCAGAGGGAGACCCCGCCCCTTATTTTTAAAACTTCGAGTCTATTTTTGTTGCATTCAGTGAATCGAGATGTGCAAAGACAGCTGTTTAAATCACAAATATCAATCCGTATACGTTTGAACATATTAACCGTATTGATTGCTCGTATTGTGTCACTGCAGGCAGATCCTCCTCACTGCTACAGTGGGTGGGGAAATAAAAACCAATAAGTCAATACGCGAGCCTATGAACTGTTGATTTCTTTTCTTTATGGAGAGGAAATGAAAAGTTTTTGGGTTCGGCACATTTCTGTCGTCTGCCAGCTGCTAGTGACAGACAGTCGGTTTAGCTTCCAGAGTAAAAATACAACGTTTTTCAGGTGTTACAGTGTTAACCAGCTAAGATGCCATGAAGCCGCTGCTCCTATATGACATGTTAATTAGTGAGCTTCAGAAGTGCTGATACAGCCAAGCTCGCCGTTTCCATGTCTTTGTGCTACGGAAATGAGAGTTAAATCAATATTGTGATCCAATCCTCGACAAGAAAAACAAAGAAGCGTATTTTCCGAAGTGCCAAAGTCTTCCTTTAAGTTCAGCGCCTCTGGTTACGTTCAGATTCTTTCTTTTTTTTTTCCCTCATCTATGTAAACAACAGATAAGACATCCAGTACAGCAGCGCGTGTAAACAACAAACACGAATCGCTCCTTTGAAGCGCCGACTATGGGAGGACAGTGAGTGCAAGGACAGGTTCATTTAAATTGGACATCTGATCACACTTTCAATAACTGTGGCATGCGCCGCTAATTCTAAACAAGGCATTTCAACTTTAATTGGATTAAAATATCATAAAATACATTCTACACAGCGGCCGGATTCACTTCACAGCGAGGTAAGAAGAGAGAGAGAGAGAGAGAGAGAGAGAGAGAGAGAGAGAGAGAGAGGGGTCCCTTCTGTACTTTAAGGTACGATTCCACGTGAGCTGGTGTGTCCCACTCGTACGTCACGGCCCTGACCTCTGGCTCATAAACAGAGGCGCGCGCGTGTGTGTGTGTGTGTGTGTGTGTGTGTGTGTGTGTGTGTGTGTGTGTGTGTGTGTGTGTGTGTGTGGAAAGTCGAGGTCGGTGGGTCAGAAAGTGAGAGAGAGAGTTGTAACTAAAACAAGGCCGTCATCCAATACCAGGATACGGTACATATATTATATATATATTATATTATTGCCACCCGTTACCTTAGTTTATGTCGGCCATATTGGACACCTTCCGCTGTGTTCTTCTTTCCAGACAATCTTTAGTTCGACAACTTAAAACGACACATCCAAGAGTTAATTATTGACTGTATTCTTGTTCAAAAACAAGACGATTGTTCTCAGGAATGGAGAAAGTTATTCATGCTTTTATCTATTTCTGCAGTGCTCAGAGAGGAAAAAAAAAAAAAAAAAAACCTGCACGTCTTTATCTGAGCGGCCAGACTGCCGAGCACTACAAAGAAGACGGATCACTTCATCCTCCTCGAAGCTCGGTCCCACAGCGATGGTTCATTGTCCCAATTCGGGAAACACGTGTTTGCGTTCACAGTCAATTCATCTCCGCTCGTCATCTCGCCCAAAAAAAAAAAAAAAAACGACGTGGTGATAACGCACGTTTTTTTAATCCTCGTTCAAAACCATTAAGTGAAGACACTTGAGAACCTGGTTCACGTCTGATCTCTTACAGTATGTTGAGTTGTCGAAGGAGATCATAAAACCATCACATTGGACATTTTTGGAAGAACTTGTTTCTGTACAGTCTTGCGCCAAATTCCAGGAGATTGTTTTTTCTCCAGTAATTTTAAGGATCTACTCCAGCATGCACAACATTTATGCTGGCATTTACCCGCACTCTTCCATCCTGCATCGGTTCACCTCCTTACACATTTCTGCAGCAGGTGTTCAACCCCTTTTGCTTTGATGTTACTCATCTTTTTAAACAATGGGAGCTCGTCTCCGCAGCCGTTTAGTCCTCCGCGCCGCCACCGTCTCCCTCTTAACTTTCCTATCCCTCCATTGTGCTCCGCTCACATTGTGTGAACTCTCATTACAGGGGTGGTAATAGACTCTTCAGCACTAAGATCCTCTTTATTATCCGTCGACTGTGGACTACATCTCTAAGCTGATTAGCCCGAGCTGTCTTTTCAGCATTTCAATTAGGAGCATTTTTGAATCGTCGAGCAGATTGCGTGCCTCGTGCGAGTGCTACTCAATGTTAGGATGCAAGTAATCCAAGAAATGCATTGCAGCGCGGAGGATAAAGAGCTACGGAAAGAATAACATCATGGAGGATTTTAATACTGGGCTCCGCAGAGGAATGGCTATCAACAGAAATCCAAGACAATTCACAGCAGCAGGGGGGCATGCAGCTGGCAATCCTACTACTGTCATACACACATTATGTTTATGCCTTATACATTTATTCGAGGAGCATCATCGTTACCATTTATAAAACACGAGATGACGTCTGTATCGGCTGGAGCTGAAGTTATCTTTATCTGCTGTTACAAAAGCCTTTTTTCCAGAAAAAATAGCATTCTGAGTGGCGTAAAAAGAGAGGCACTTCAAAGAACTGCAACGTAAGTGCCCACGGGCTGAGAACACCTACACGCTTAATTTCACCGTTCAACCGTCTCCGTTCAGGTCGTTTCAAAGGAGCTCGCAGAGGAAATGTCCCTCGCAGGGGCCCTTACGTCTGGGCGAGAACGAGAGGGGAGGAAGCGGAAGGGGAGGAAATTGAGGAAGAAGAGCGGGGGGGGGGGGGGGGAGAGGGGGGATGAGGTTGTGACTCCTCGTGGTAATGGATTTGGGTCAGATGACGAGGATATGATCTGCTCAGTGCCGTGTGTGTGTGTGTGTGTGTGTGTGTGTGTGCGTGCACGCTCACATGTACACGTGGGGTCCATGGTTTTGTGATGTCATTAGAAGTCGAGCCAAAATATGATGATCTCGGGGTATTATCGGTATCTGTTTAAGGTATCCGGCTTTATCAAATACCCACTTGACACAGGAGTCATCACTGTGTTTTATCATTCTGTCTCTGTCTGACTCCCGCGCGCGCGCACACACACACACACACACACACACACACACACACACACACACACACACACACACACACACACACACACACACACACACACACACACACACACACACACACACACACACACACACACACACACACACACACACACACACACACACACACACACACACACACACACACACACACACACACACACACACACACACACACACACAAATCCATTCAGTCATTGTTAATCCAGCTGTGCGCTGGTACAGAGATGTGCCTGTGCCGTACACGGCTGACAACCATGTCACTGAGGTGCGGATGTCATACCTGTCTGTACTTTGGTTGTTCATGTTGTCCTCGTTGTTGTCGTTGCACCCCTCTCGGGGGAAACACACGGCTGAATCCAGAACAACTTTTGCACTCTACCCTTCCCATTATAGCGCCATGTCTCTCTGTGGATGTCTTCAAAGTCGTTGGATGCGTGTACCTCTGCTCTGAGTGTTGTCGTCATGTTCTCAGTTGTATTCATTTGACAAAGAGCTCAGCCTCACTTAGAGCATCAGTCTGAGAGAGGAGGGCAGAGGATATAAGTGATACAGTCGCACACACACACACACACACACACACACACACTTTCTGCAGCAGTCATGTACCATTTGCCCGAGAACGACTCCAGCGGAGCAGCTAAGAGTCGAGTGGCTTTTCCCAGGGCACCTCAGAGGTATACTTGTATTGGAAGATGAGAGCCAGTCCCATTTCAAATGGGATTTTCCAAGCAAGCCGATACATCTCTTTTTTTACAGTCCCAAGGCCCTTTGCATAACTAAACTACACTGTATACTGTCAAGCTCTCGTATTTTCACAAAAGAACACAAAACAACTGTGCAATGCTTGGATCGGGGAGTGTGTGACGGAATAAAGCAAAGTGTTCAATGCCTGTTAGTTTCAGGGTCTCTGAACAACGAGTCCCTGTTTAATGGTCATCCTCAGTTACTAACTGCGTATTCTTTTCAAAAACAGGTATCGTGGAGCAGTGTGAATGAGCTGGCAGCCCGTGGCGGCGTAAGATGTGCTGCGTTTTGTCAGCAGCGCGGCCAGAAAGAAACTGTGTTGGTTTGTTGTTTTCGGGGCTCTGCTCAAGCCGGTCGCACCAGCTGCTGGTTCAAAAAAAATGATTCAAGTTACAACACAAGAGATTAATCAGTGTAGATTTAAACATCAATTAGTCAGCGTATCCTCAAATAACGTTTCGCATACGTTAGGGAAAGTTATTTTACATGATGCGTGCGTTTAAGCTTGTTACACACGTAGAGTCTTTTCAAAATAAACTTCCATCCTCACAGGAAACAACTTCATTACGGTTTACGCAACACAATTTGGCTTCATAAAGCTGGTATTTCAGGATGTTATTGTACAGCTCATGATGCTGCACTGACTTCCTGTTCACATAGTTGATTGCTTTTGATTGGATAGCGCCACAGATGTTTCTTAGCCACAGATTTACACTTTACTAGCCAAGACATTCCTTAAGTTTGATTGGGGCGACACCAATTTAGTTAATCACCAGTTTGAAACTAGCTAGGGGTTGCTAAGAACGTAGGAAGGATTTAACACATAAACTTAGCGATGGATTTACGAACAGCTGGTGCAACCCAATCCTGAGGAGCACTTATGCTGGGGAAAAAAATGCACGTATAAAATATTGCTCCATATGGAGTTGATCTAAAGGACTTTCAAATTGGAAAAACCGGGGGTATAGTCTGCACTCGTGAAGCCCAGATTAGGATATGACAGCCTTTGGAAAGTGGTTGGCGTGGGCGTATATGAGAGAACATGGTGAAGTATGTGTGGAGACATCCAGAGATTTAAAAGAAGGAAAGGCCAAAAAAGCAAATGTTAAGAGGAGGAGGAAGACATCGTGTAAAAGTGGACAGCGTGAAGAAAAGAAAGGAAGGAGCAGTCCAATTGGGATTGAGTGGAGGAAGTAGAAGGAAGGTGATGGAGAATGAGGGCCTGAATATAAGAGGAAGAGTGGCAACACGATAAAAAAAAAAGAAGAAAAAAAGATGCAACTGTGAAGGGATCATAAAATATAGAGGAAAAACAAGAGAAATACACTACAGTGACAGATAGAGGAGAGATACTGAGCACTAAAACGTAGTGGAGACAGCAGATGGTGGGGATTATTCTGGACTAAAATACTCTGGGATCTACACAGGGAAGGCCGCAGACATAAACCGTTGCAGACTCCATCTGCCAGAAATAGACTCTATAGGCCCACCATCGGTATAATGATCAAATGCTGCCTCGACGGCAAACAAAAAAATCATCCTAGACGACTGAATATGCTTTTAAATCTCAGGATAGAAGTAACGCTGATCTTCTATTTAGTCGAATCAGTTGGGAGCGACATCCTGTCGAGTCATTAGTCTAAAGACACAGTACATGCAAAAAATACGCACAGCAGGGGACCATTTAAGACGTTTGTATCAACTAAAAACTGAGCAGAGCCAGCATTACCACCTCTCCAAAGGCAATTTGTAGTCCCGTCCTTTCTTTCTTTTTTTTGCAGCAGGTGCATGTGCGCTGGAGTATTTCAGTATGTGGTTTGTGTGTGATTATGACTGATACCATAAGACACCCCTAATCCACATTTTATGTTCACCATGATTAGGATAACCGTTTTGTGCATGTGTGAATGTGGAGTGAAAACGACCGACCGGCCCACAAATCCCCCCCCTCCCCCCCAGTGTAATGCCGCTCTATCCATCCGCACACAACCTGAACACACAATTGCAGATACTAATGCCTGCCAATCAAATCCTCATGTCTCCCTCCGCATGCAGAGAGAGAAAGCAAAGAGGTCTAGAATTAAATGGAAGACTTTTGTTTTACCTTTCCCCGTGTGTAGATCAAACCTTGAACCTGCAAAAAGAAGAAGAAGAAAACATAATTACTGTTGTGTTCTGAGAGCACATAAGCAGGTCATACAGTGCGCTGCCGCACTGATGAAGCAATTTAAACATAAAATCAACAACATCAGCTTCTCTCTGTGGGCAGAACCCACACCACGCTCGGTTCTCTCAATGCTCCTCTATAATTGCCTATTGAGCCGTGTCACTCAAGACTTGTACTTCTTGTTCCTGCAACAGCAAGTAATTGTTAGTGCATTCCAGTGTCAGCATTAGTGTTAGCTTAGCAAACATATTGACTTATGTGTGTTTGAAGGAGAGAGATGCATGTGCATGCGTGTGTGTGTGTGCGTGTGCGTGTGTTTTATTGACCATCTACCCCTGAAAAGGGGTGAAATCCTTCCCTGGCACCAAGCGTAAAGTAATTATTGTGCAGGGGTGCGTATCCACCAAAAGCAGTCAACATCCACACGTGCTAAGTACAACACACACACACACACACACACACAGAATGCGCTTCTGTAACAGAGACGGACACACCAACGAGCATTTCTCCGACACGCCTGCACACACACTCGGGATACACCCGTACCGGTGGATTGCAAACTGACACCAAATTGTTGCGTCATCACCTTGACTCGTGAGCATTCGCACCAAAGCATGGGATGTCTCTCCATCCCCATCAGCTGCTTGACAATATAGCATGTACGCCCCCAAACTACATTTCTCTCTCAATAAAAATCGGACCAGGCAGCCGGATGTGTGACTTGCACCTGACATGCCGCCATCATCATAACAATTGGCATCAGTCAACCTTTGCAGCAAGCGATGCTTCTTACACGTCACTGGTATTAAAGAATAAAAGGTGGTGACAGAGATGCCTGCGAGTGCATATTTGATACATTTGTTACAGTGCAAAAGATGATTAAGATTTCAACTCAGTGGTAAGAGGTTTGGTAATGCTCATTGGCCACTGAAGACACAACAGAAAAATACTCTGTAGATATGTCTGCCTCTTCATTTTGATAGATAATAAATAATGGATTCACTGGGAATTTAAATGAATCTGTTATTCGCCTCCCAGGGCCAAACTGTGCCAATAGTACCGACACTAGAAAAATTTTCCTTAAGTACTCAAGCTTTAATTATTGTTTTCCAGTCTGAAGCCGATGCACTGGAACCAACCAACTTGTGTCTGCTGGATCTGGACATGCTGTTGCTAATGGATACTCAGTACATCTGCTGCCTGATAACCTGCTCAGTGGGATGGTCAAGCACTGGCTGCGGATTGGTCAGAAACGAGTGTTTAAGATACTTTACTGTCACTCAAACGGCTTTGAATGCTTTCAGTGAAAAAGCTGTTTGCCTGGACTGAACCTGGGGAAGACATACACTTTCATCTCGTTGCTTTCCCGAGAGGAAAGTATTCAAAACCAGACTGACTTTAGCCATACCTGCTGATTTCGTGAGACCAGGAAATAAACTATATTAAACAATTTGTCTTGTTCTGTAATGTCGTGCGAAACTCAAGCTTCATTGGCGTGCACTGCGAGACTCTGAAAGTCACGATATGTCCTGTGCCAAAAAAAACCTTTGTCTCTCTCTCAGGCCAAACAGAGACTGGCCACCCAAGCGACAGGAAGCCTGGAAACTACGGGAGCTGCTGCGGCATACAAATCATCTTTACCACATTCATGTGCAAGTTCATGTCTGAGGTATTCATCTGAAATCACAGGATGAAATCTCCTTTCGCCTTGCCATAAAAAAAAACCCCCGTGTATGATTGGTTTCGTATAACCAATGCAAATAACATGTCGTAGAGAGCCGAGTGCTTGTAATCTTGAAACATGTGCACTTGCTCAATGGAGAATCCCATTACGCCCCCTTCATGTGTGACAAGATCAAATCCAGTAGGAGCGGACCGAACTCAAAAGAAAAAAAAAAAGCGTTCTGCTTGTTTCGGTGAAACCTACGTTTACAAATGTGATTACGAGTCAACTAAAAAAAAAGGTTCTCAACGATGTATTCAGGAGGTAAAAACAAAAAAAAGAAAGAGAGAAAAAAGAAGCACACAGAAATAATTGGCCATATTTTCAGCATGAGCTGGCTGTGAGGGTTAGAAGTGCGAGGCTGACGCTTCGCCTGGCTGATCCTTTTCAGTGGCAGATGTTCACGGGCCCATCCGCAGCAGCCCTCAACACTGCATACGGCGAAAGAGTTGGACTCCGGTGAGGAGCGATCATGTCCTCTGTTGTTGAGCAGTGGTGCCCGACCACTCGCATTCAGATGGGTCTCTCGGCTGGAGCAAAGGCTCAAGGGAGAACAAAAAAAGAAGAAAAAAGTGTGTAGAAATAACAGAAAAACATGTTGTTATTCTAAAAAAAAAAAAAAAATGGATATATTGGACATAAAGACATTGTCCCTGCCCTCAAATGACAGTTGGATAGGCCTCCCCCGACCAGGAATATGAGCAATCAGTCACTATCGATACAAGAAATTATTCTAAAAACAATGACAAAGTAATATCCGTGTGACTGACTGGCAAGGCGAGAACAAAAAAAAAAAAAAAAAAAAGAGCGAAAATAAAACCTGTGAGTAACAGACTATATATTTCCCTGTCTGAATGCCATCACACACTGCGTCCTGATTAGTCACCCCGAGCAGGTTGAATTTAATCTCAACCTCTGAGGCACTTTTACGGAGAATTTCAAACCATTACCGGATGCTCAACAATTGGCGGTGGCTGCCAAGCACCTTCAAGGGAATGTCAGTTTCCATGGAGACCGAGCCACCCCAGCTGTAGCATCCCCCCCCCCCCCCCCCCCCCCCCCCCCCGACCACCACCACGAGTAAAAGTCGGTAAAAAGCCCATTGACGAGCACATATCACAACCCTCTGTAATTGTCTCTTGTGTACCGTCTCAGCCTTTCTTTCTCTTACCCCCCCCGACATCAATGTTTGTGTTAATCTATGCACGTCTTTGTTCTCAGTTCAAACATCAGCCTCGGTGTTTGCCCATCTTGGTAATTGCTCATTTGCAGTTCCTCGGCTGGTTTCCCCTCGGACTCCGGAGGCCATTCGTGGGAAGAAAAAAAAATAGAAGAAAGACGTATAAAAATGGAAAGAAAGTTACGGAACGATAAACTAAATCCGGAGGATTAACGCTGAGAGTTGAGAGAGCAGGTGGAACCTAATAAAGAAGTATTTTTTTTTGATGCTGGTTGTCTGTTTAAACGGCTTTAAATCAATATTTAACCGTTAAGAATAGATGGAATGACGATGTGTTTGTGAAAGGCTTCACTCCCACTGTACACCCTCCTGCTCAATACCAATCAGCAACTAGCTGGTTTAACATAGCGGAGCATTAAGCTGCTAATGAGACCAAGACAGAGCTAAACAAGAGTCAACGGCCTTCCATGTTCTAATTAACCCACAACTCTGAATGAATGATAATGTCGCTGTGTGTCTGCTGCTGGATGTTTTAAATAAGCAACCGCTTGCCATCAATTTACAATGGTGACATATGTGAAGACAGTGAAGACAGTATGTCCGTGTCCACAGCTCGAGTCCGTTGTCCAGGGTGATGATCCACCCCGATGGAGCGCAACTGAATCTTCTTCAGTATCACAGCGTTGCCAACTCCTTCGGACAATAAACCGAATGGATGTGGAATGAAGGCTCCTGGTCTTTGACTTTATTAAAATCACACAGTCGGTACTTATATGTCTTTAACTTGAGAGAGTTACGAAGGTTGCCACTGGGGAATAGGTCGATATATTTGGAGGGGAATTCCTATCAAGGGTATAGCCTCATCCAAATTACCAACAAATAAATATAATATGAAAATTGAAAATTCTCCCCAACGCCATCAGGGCGAAGTTATGAGTTTGATTCAATTTGAGATTTCCATATATGACATTACATCAATGCAATGGAGATGAATGGAATTTGCGGTACAGCGATATAAGACATTTATAAAATTCAACAGCCGCATCTCTTTCCTCAGTGCCATCCTTTATCTAGACAATCCACATCCATAGAACACAAGGTCAATAGTTTTCATTTGAAGAAATTGTCCCATTAATAGAACTTGTATTGTCCTTCAGTGGCTAAATGACGGTTGAATTGTTGCCGGCGTTGAAAAAAAAAAAACTACGTATGCCGTCATCGAAAACAAATGACTCCTCCAGAAAACGTATATGTAATGTAACAATGCAAATTAATATGGAATACATTACCACAAGAGATACCATTTAGGTGAGAAGATGAATTTGTATGTAAAAAAAACAAAACAATCTGTCATGTTGTGCCTGATCATAAATCACATCATTATCCTCAAAACATTCTATTTAATTCTATTAAAAATATTCCTCCTTACGTGTACCTCCTATAGCTCCCTCTGTAACACAATGACATGCATGCAAGGGTCAAAACCAGGAAGGCGGTCCAAAGGAAATCAAAAGTCCCAAAAAATACATCACGCAGAGAGGTTAAAAACCGGCGGGACAGAGGATTCAGGTCTCAGATAACACATTTATAGAAAACAGGTCCATGGACCAGTCCGGACAGTGGGAGGCTTGATGGGGTAATGAGACGCAGGTGAGCAACTGAAAAACTAACGAGGGAAGTGGGAACAGGTGTGTCGATGTGTGGGGCAGTCTGGTGACTGGGAAAGTCCAAGGGCAACTGGTGGATGGATGAGAAATGGCAACGAAGGGAGAGAGAGAGAGAGAGAGAGAGAGAGAGAGAGAGAGAGAGAGAGAGAGAGAGAGAGAGAGAGAGAGAGAGAGAGAGAGAGAGAGAGACCAGTGCAATGTTTCCCAAGAAACAGCTGTGAAGCACGAAGAAGTAAAATACCTCTAAATCGTCACGGTGAATCAAAGTTTTATCTCCTGCAACGGTGTCAAGGTGAAGATCACCTCCTGGTGATCTGAAGGTAAAAAAAAGTGCCTTTTGTTGGTCTTCCTCTGTCTGCCAGTTTTTTTTATTCCATCTTTGCCGAAAAGAGAAACGCTCAATGAATGCAGCTTCAAGGAAAAACAAATAAACTGCGGTCCCCCCCGGAGGGCGAACCCCCACGCTCGGCTCTCCAGAAGACGCTCGCCAGGTAGCGAGCGGCGGTGATGGAGATAACATGCCCAAATAAACTCCCTCGGGAGGCGCCGCATTTCTTCAACCCACACAAACCGCATCTTTAAAAAAATAAATAAAATAAAACACATCCTTGGCAAACATTCACACATGATTTCATGACCCACGGTGTTCACACCTGCTTCTCTTCCCCTCCTGAGTCTTAATCAACAACTTGATTAAGACTTTTTTTTGTTTCAGGCGTTCTTAGTTTAACTTTTTTTTTCTTCTTTCTTTGGATTGTGTGCGAATGCCTCTGAGTGGAGTGTGTGTGCTCGCTCATATGTGTGTGTGTGTGTGTGTGTGTGTGTGTGTGTGTGCACACTGTCCCTAGCGAGTATTGCGAACACATTTCAAACGCAAGTTTTAAAAAACAAATAAAGAAAATCATGACTTCCCCCACATTGATAATTTTTCATCATCGGCCGTCTTTGTTATTGGGAATACAGGTCACAACAATGCAACGCGGAGGGTGTTAAAAAGGTGTTTTTCTTTCACGGAGAATGATTTGTTTGTTTTGCGTTCCAGCTCGCTGGCCTCCAGGGCCCTAACCTACATCGCAAGCACAAAGATGATTAATCATTGATGATCAGACCTTTTAATATTGCTCGTATAAAATGAATCCGCTCGTGATTAAAGCACACGAGGAGCAAAGCAACTCAATGTTGGGGTAGAATTATCACCTGACGAGTATGTAAGTCGTTTAATTGTGGTCTGATTTGACCACTTTGAATGCTGGTAGGAAGCTAATTATTTAAATACCCAACATCTTGAAATGATACAAATTCATAAAGTAAAGCCCAGTGGATGGAAATATTTCGGACACAGTTCACAATACAAGAAATGGTGTGTTCAAATGTCTCGTTTAAAAAGTAAGGAGCAACCTCAGAACTCAAAAGCCCTTAAAAAAAAAATCGCATATCTAAGGCAAATGCGGCGTAATCGCAGCATCCAGAGGTTAACCCCCACCGTCGTGTGAACTGAGCACGTGCACAAATACAAATGCATGGCGTAATCTCACGTGCACGCCAACAGGCCAAGCTAGTATGGACAATGTCACAGAGACACTCGCCCCCAAAAGGCCTGTTTATTATCTCCCTCTCCATTAAACTCACACACTCTCACATGTACTGTATATACCAAACAGACTGCTGGCCTTTAATCACAAGTCATGTTTTAATTGGGAAAAAAGTGTGAAGGAAATAAGAACAGTTAAGAGTGGCTCAGTCTGGCAGTCGTACGTTAGAGCGTGAGACTGCCTGGAGCCAATTTAGTGGATCCACATATGCTTTTATCAAAAGGTCATTTATACAGTGGAGGTAGCCAGATTATTATTTTTACATTCTCTCTCAATCGGGCCTCCGTCACTTGTCAGAAACCGAAATAATAACGTGGTAAGCTTATTTCTGCAAAAGTATTTGCATGCACTGAAATTGCACTGAAATTAATTAGGCGGAATTTACAGTACAGTTAAAATTGCAAAAATTCCCCTTCTTTCGTCCCCAAGTTGCAAACATTTTAAGCAAACCCGGTGGCCGGAGAGCAACCCGCTCGACCCACTGAGCCGCAGCGCTTCTAAAGCTCAGAAAAAGAACGTCAAATTATAGGTTGTGGATTTCCATGCAGTTACAGTATGTACCTGACTATTCCATGTCCTGTCACAGCCACTTTCAGGAGGCCTGTCATTACTGTGAGGTTGCCAGGCAATCACCAGTATTTTGTGCTAAATGAATTCCTGTTTGGTCAGATTTACATTATATTCTTCATCAGAAAGGTTTTCAAACTGTATTGTATCAGTTTTACAAAAGAAAAGACTTGAAGGATGAGGTTCTCAGTGGCTGGTTTGCCAACCTAAGCTTTTCTATGGGGACCACCCTGTTCTCGGCGAGAAAGGCGTATTACTAAAATTGTCAAACAATTCCTTTAAATTAAAATGACACGATTTGGAAGCAATGAGATTATCCATTATTCATTTTGAAAATGTGTTGACTGTTGGTCTTGTCTCCTTCTCCTTTATTGGCCAAGATCTCCACTTTCAGACAGGATTATGGTTCTTAAACAACTTAGAAAAAGATCTGACTCCGTGTTTTATTCCTTATTATTTCGTACTAACAATTCCTAGAGGGGCTTTAGCCTTTAAAACTCGGTTCCCCTCTACCTGAGTTCAGACCACAGACGGTAAGAGGTCGTCTTCATAATACATGAGGCTTTAGCCCACAGTGGAGACCTCTTCTGGGTCTCTGCCTCTCTCTCTTTGGATATGCTCAATCACACAGGCTTCATGGGTGTTATACCCGCCATCCATTTATACATAATAAGTGCGTGTGAGCTGCACGCAATCTCTCAAGCATGCAAGTCAAAGCATCTCAATGTTGCTTGCGCAAGCAGTTTAAAGCAGAGTATACACATGCATGCACATATCCATATAAGACCCCCCTTCTACACACACACACACACACACATATACCTGCCCTAACACACACGGAAACCCTGCGAATATAGCTTTACAACACCTCCGGTTTGCAATACCAGAAAGGGTCATGCTGTCAGGCCCCTCGGCCATTCGGGCCTTTAAATTGGTCCCAGTGAGATATGAAGGCTCAGACCACAGGGCTGACCTCGAACTCCACGCCTGCGTATAAAAAAGAGCTAGTCTCTTGTCAGCTGGATCGATACCCCCAACTGCAGCTACAGACCCAGCGCCGATGTAGGGAGACTGTTGTAGAGTATTACTGGGCCGATTATGATCATTATGCTCAGTGGTTCTCCTCAGAGGTTTGATTCTAGGGAAAGTGTTCGGCCTGTTGTTAAAAATTGTCTTGTGATTTGATTAAGGAAAACAGAATCTGTTGTTTTCTAACTAGTAGCCATGGTCAACACTTGATACGAGATGGATTTCCACTTTTTGGGTACAATTAAGTCAAAAATATCAGTCAAATATACCTTTATTTAAGATTAATTAGGATATAAATTGTCAATCAACTGCATGGTCGTACCTGGGTGAAGAGAAAAGCAAAGTAGTCAGTCGGCTGACTCGTCTCTTCAATGTCGACTGGAGGTCACGGGCAGTGCCTGCAGAATGGCAGACAATGGGGGGTGGTTCCCTTTTCTTTTCTTTTTTTTTTTTAAAGGTGTGCTTCGACTATTGGCTTATCACACTGCTCAGCCTCGCTGGAAAAGCTGATCCAGGAGAAGCAATGCAGGGTTACTAGAGGGGTCATGGGAAGGCGCTCCTCCAGTCTACATACATGGGGTTAGGTGGACTTGGAGAAGGCTCAGGACCCATGTGGGTTACTGCAGTCCAGAGTGCTTGCTGAAAAACACCACGTATGGCTCCCCTCTGGGTAAGTAATGAGGTAGTTCAAGTACCTCAGGGTTTACAAGCGAGGGTGAAATAGAGCTCCAGATCAACAGGGAGACAGTATTTTTATTTTGACTCGTTTTAAGCTCAACCACGATGTTTCTCCTTAACTCAACTTGTGGTGTTGTTGCTTTACCCCAAGCAAGTGTTTTCATTTGAATTCACATCTGTACCCTCATAAATAATGCGACCAAAAGAGTGTTAGAAAATGCTGGCACGAGGTTTTCGACCACGCGTCAGTATGCGACGAGAGGAATGCGAGTCGGGATTAACGTCAGCAAATTGATGGCGTGGACAAAACTGTAAGACATTTCTGTAATTGTGTGTATTGCACACCACCTTCTTTCTCATACAAGTTCAAGATTACGTCACAAGTATCTAAATCCAGTCAAGCCAAACCATTCAGTGTTTCTGAATGGTGTCTTCCCAATCTCGCTGAGATGCCAGTGCAGATGGTCTGAATCGGGACGAGGCCAGCAGCGGTGTCTGTGGAGCTGAACTCCTGGTGAGCTGTGCCAGGGCAGAGCCGCACCACGTTGGGGCCTGGCCGCCGTGTCGCCCCGAGTCCTGGCAGGGAGAACAGGGCCCCTCTTGTTTGGCAGAGGCATGTTGACAGGAAACATAATGCATTCACATGATAATGAGCCCAGTGAATACATGTAAACCTCGTACTGCCCTGCTTTCTCCGCCTTGCAGACAGGACGCGTCTTTAAACAGATAAGGGAATCAAAACACACACACACACACACACACACACACGCGCGCGCGCATATCTACTGTACGCTGACGCGAACGCACACACTCGCACGAACACGCACGCTCTATCACAAACCCCTCAGTGTCTGGTGCAGAACGGCCTGATCGCCGGTCTCATCACCAAGGAGACCGGCACAAAGCGGGCGCCTGGCAGAGACAGACTGGCATTTAGCATTTAGGACCCCACAAAGCTTTCAGGCAGAGTATACAGGCCTGTTTTCAATAAAGAGAGAGAGAGAGAGAGAGATTAGTCACATGGTCATGCTGAGAAATAGAGAAAAGAGGGGGAATGAAATACTGTTTGACAGTCACATTAAAAAGCAGAATGGTGAAGATAAAGATTGTGGAGAAGAGACCGAGATCGCAGCAGATACGGGTGCACGACTGTGGCTACGAGGCAGGCAGGTGGAGAGAAAACGTTTTTCTCTTCTATTTTTTACACCAAGAGCTTTACGGCGCTGACTAAATAACAGCTGAGAGTGATGTTTCTAATTAACATAAAACACCTCTGAGCGTTAAGAGGCGCACGTGTGATTTTTAGCCGACGTCACGGACGAAGGAAGCTATTAATACTCGTGCCCACCTGAGTCTCCACGAGGCCGGGGAGAGAGAAAACGCAGTGCAAAAAAAATGAACGGTAACAATAAAGTTTGTTTTGTTCTCTTTCGTATTTCATTCACAACTCCACCAGCTGGGAATAAGGAAAGGAGATGAATTTTTTTTATTTTTTTTTGGTTTAAGAGCCCTCTGAACCAAAAGTGGAAAGATTAAGGGAGAACAAGTGTTAAATGGAGAGGGATTTAGACTATGGTGAGTTCCAGATGTTTTGGAGTTGGAGTTGGAGGGAGATGACTTAATACTTCACAACTGGATAAAAGCTGCCACATTAAAACAGTGGCGGTGGGCAATTAAATTTAATGGCAGATAACAGAAGACGAACACGACTTTCACGCCAGGAGTCTTTTACATTCTTTGTCAAATGTTCACTGACAACACAACTAATTAGTTTTCTCTCGCAATACAAGCACTCATAGCTTCAGGAGGAAAAAAAAAAAAGTCAAAAGTGTCCTGAAGCACAAGAAACGCCGTGTTTACTGTAGTAATATTTAACAAAATCATCACAATGTTTCCCTATAAGCTTTGAGCGTGAACGCTTCATTCCCCTTAATTTCTCTCAAAACATCACATTTCTAGAACCCATCCCGCGTCTCCTCCCTCACTCTCAGGTCCTCAGGTGTCTCATCCTCGGACCGATTGTTAAACCAGGTGTGTGAAAAACACGTGTTCCCTCAGCTTCACGCCCACCTCTCCATCAGTCCACCCGTCTCCAGTTATTCTCCCACTTTAGATCTCATTCTCAGTGTGTGCCGCTTTGATAAGCAGCTGCATCGTCTCTGCCTCGTCTCATCTTTAGGCTATTATTCCTTTTTACCATTGTCATTCAAACAAGGATGAATTAAAATCGGCGGTGCGTAATCCATTACAGAGTGGCTGCTTCAACCTGTTTTCATGATCTTTTTATCTCAGCATGTGTTTCATTATAACAATAGTGAATAGAGTCTCATACGGCATCTGATGGCAGCCTCCATGAGCACTCCTATTCCTCATTTCAACAAAGGGTATTTTTTTTCCCATTGTGCTCTTAATATACAACACGTCTCCGTGTGTCTCTCGTCGCCCAGTGGTACAGTAATACCCGTCTCACACCCACTCTTAAAGCATTACACAGCCCCATTCTGCTTAATTACAATGCACAATAAGAGGTGGAGACACGCATTCGAGTCCCATATTCCGATGTGCGAAATCAACCCGGAAAACATTGTCCGATGTTGATAAAGCACACACCGCCCTCGAGCCCGGGCGCAGTAGAGTCACCGATCATCTCGCGTTGTCGTTAAAAAAAAAAACACAATGCGTTTCATCTCACGGCTTTCATTACGGGAAAATGTCAACCGTTCATAAAAACCTGGAGAAGACGGATCACTTGATATTCTGCACACTGATTATGAGAAATGTTGACGAAGCCTTAGAAGGCAACTCCCCCCCTGTGAGAATACTCTGTCCACCCCCTCCTCTGACTGAGCTCACCCGTTCCCCCACTTCTATGCATATCAATATTATAAAAGTGCAGTTCTATCATGCCGGCGCCCTTCTGCCATCTTTACTGACATCACATCACGTTGGAGCGATTACGGTGAACTGTAATTGAACATCATTGTTGCTTTGCCATAATTACAGTCGGGATAGTGCACAGGGAGAAAGCGACTTAATAGTGTCCGGCTAATTACCCCAATTGACTCAAATTGGATTGTTTGACATTGTGTGCATGCGTACATCTCGCGTTGGGTGCTTGTGTGTGTGTGTGTGTGTGTGTGTGTGTGCGAGCGTGCACGTGTGTGTATATGGGAGCAGAGGACAATAAACAAATTAGCACAGGAGAATCTATTTTTAGGAGCAGCGGGACAAAAGCTTACCATTTTCAACTACCTTGATGATGGCACAGCACACACACACACACACACACACTTAATTTTACTTGAGGAATCTATTGAGAACCACTCCTAATGACCTTCAATTTGTTCTTCATGTATTAATAATTAACGAGCTATGTCATCTCTTTCATTCTTGGACAGACAAGTCTCTCAATTAACGGACTATTTCAAGAGTAGACTATTCTAACATCTGACATTTAAACCACCACTAAAATTCCTTCTAAGAGCAATCTTACAAAAAGCAGTTATTGATTTAAAGCATTTTTATGAAAAACGCAGGTGTGCCGCAAGGTTTTATCCTAGGCCCATTTCTATTTTCTATTTACATGTTACCATTTGCAAAATAATATCCATAATCATGACTTTATTTTTGACACAGCATCGCCAAGGAAAACACAAGTCTGCATTGCTAGACCCCTAGAAGAACAGCTTCTGCATCTGCCGTCATTCTCTGCATGTTTCATCGACTTTCCCATATTTTCCCACGCCATGTTTTTTCCAGACTACCAATCAAACAGCACCAGAAAACATTTAACTCGCACAAAAAGCAGCTTGAGGAATATGAAATCCCATCAGTCACATTGCACACATTCTGACCTCCCTTCACTGGCTCCCAGTTTGCGCCCTGATCAGAATCCAAAATACGGCAGCTTCTGCTCGCCTATAAATAGCAAACAAGCTCACACAATCATATTTATCTGATCTCAGCCTCCCCGTATGCACCCTGTCACGCCTTCCTGATCACAGGGTGCCGGCTGGCAGACTGTCACCCACAATCAAGAGGAAATTAGCAGGCGGCGGAGCGTTTCCTAGCGGGCTACAATATCTTTAGAAGCGACATCCCCTCGGGGAGATAAAGTTGTGTGAAAATCCAAATCCAAATCCCTGTTTATCCTGGTAAAGAAACACTATCTTATTCTACTTTCATTTAAAGAGTAGTACACAGAATCAGATCAGGCTTTCCGGAACCAAATCCAGAGCTGCTTTTCTGTTGTTGCGTGATTACACTCACTTCCTGTCCGCTGTGAGTGACACACGTCGGCTTCGAGTGTGCGTTTGTCTCTCTGCTCGTCGCCATCACGTATGGCGGCGTTACGGTAACCGGCAGTGGCTGGAAAAGTCATTCTTCAGGTGATGAACATTGCACATACATACGTCTTTTTTTAACATGGCACACGTCTGCAAATCGATTCTGAAGTCTAAAAAAATGGTGAAAGACAGCGATGTGTAAAATGTAAGAAAGAATAAAATAGACTACATTGACAGACACAGTAGTTTGAATGGTGTTAATTACAATAAAGTGTGGCTTATGTGTATACTATACATGTGTTTGCACGCAATGTCATGCTCTTGTGTCACTGAACTGATCAAATAAAGCCAAAGCTATCTATAAGCCAGGGTCACAGACCAAATGACAGACATAATCTGCAGCAAAGCCCGTCTTAGCAGATGATTTGGGGCCTTGGCTCAATAGTTTACACATTGTTCCATATTCACAAATCACCTCTTAGTGGACAAGCTGGCTACGGATCAGCCGCCGCGGCTCATCAGAGGAGGCAAGTGAGCAAGTCGCAGCCTCCCCGGGCCATATGAAAAGCTACGGGGTTTTAATTTGGCAATTGCGGCATGTGGAATGTATATATATATATATATATATATATATATCAAAGAGTAATAGAGGAGGCTGCACACGAATGCAATACATTAAAAAGGTTTCATTTATGAACCTCTCACTTTCTCTTTTAAGTGAAGTCACAAGGACACTCACGGAGCCTATTTCTCTTGCTGAGAGATAATTAAGTTAATGCTGAGGTGAATCATTTAAATGATCATGTTCCATCGTAGAAGCAGAATACATCAGTATTTCTTTCAGCTGAGAAAGTGAAACTGTATTTGGTCCATTATATTTTACACTTTAGTCATTCACTGAAATACACAGTCCATGCTGATTTTGCTAGAGATTGAAATAAGAAGCAAGTTAAGGGTTTTTAAGGCTGCTTAAGTCTGGGGATATCTCAAAGTGAGTATATTGAATTACAGAACACTTTATCAAAATTCGGAGTGTATTTCTCCAAACTTGGTTTCCTGAATAGAGTGACTGTGTGTCTCCACCCTCAGCCCTCCTTCCTTCCACGTCATGTGGAACAAGCATGCATAGGACGGACATTCCAGTATTGTGTTATGCTTATTTAAAGCTCCTCCAATAGCCGGGATCTACTTAAAAGGCTTTTCTTTTTTTTTTGTAGGATGGTGGACAAATAGGACACAGACACACACCGTGTGTGTGTGTGTGTGTGTGTGTGTGTGTGTGTGTGTGTGTGTGTGTGTGTGTCGGCGGAGTCTGTGACAACACTACTATCTGGCATTATCGGTTAAGTCCATGCAATATCCTCGTGATATGAACGCGTATGGGAGGGCGGGGTGAAGGTTCTTTATGTGCGCGCGCGTGTGTGTGTGTGTGTGTGTGTGTGTGTGTGTGTGTGTGTGTGTGTGTGTGTGTGTGTGTGCGTGCGTGTGTGGGTAGGTACATCCTTAACATTTTGGCAGAACTACGTAGGCCTGAGTGGATTTGCAAATTGAGCACATTACAAATACAAAGCAGTGTGCAGCGCACTGGACAGTGTCGCCCCCCCCCCCCCCCCACCCCCCCCCCCCCACCCCCCCCCCCCCACCAGCCTCCAGGCTGTCAGGGAGGGCAACCAGATAAGGCCGCAGAGGCATGGATTAAGAGTTGAAGGGCCACGGCAGCATATGGTGCCCCCTGATATCATTGCCCCTCACATTCCTGTGAGACTAACACCGCCTACGCGGTCGCCACCAGAAGCAGAAGCCGGTCTCACGGGATGTGAAGAAAAAAGAGTGCTCGTCTTCTCGTTTTTTGTTATCAACCGTAAACTTTACGAGTGCCCTCAACAAGGCTTAGTGGAACGAAGTTAAACCAACATGGGACATATAGGTATATAAATAAGAGCTTCAAAAGAAAACTTAATATGCAAAACTGCGAGTGAGAATGTAAATTAAAGGTGTTTTTGCCTCAGGTGTCTCGGTTTGTGCTCGTGTACAAAAAAATGGGCAAATGAGATACGTCGGTGTGTGTGTGTGTGGGCACGTGCACGTATTGCAAATGTACCGTATGTGATTAAAGTTATTGTGTGAGGGCATCTGAATGTCTGTGTGTGTCTGTGTGTGTGTGTGTGTATGTGTGTGTGTGTGTGTGTGTATGTGTGTGTGTGTGTGTGTGTGCTCGGCACGCAACTGGGAGAATGTGCGTTCCCCTGGTTGTCGAAGGCCCACCTGTGCCCCCTCCTCTTCTACTGGATATAAAAGCAGCCATGTTAAGGTGAAGTCTGCTGTAACAATGCACAGATGGGATCTCTCGTGCTGGCCTCTCTCTCTCTCTTTATCGTTCTCTCTCTCTGCGTCTCTCTTCCTCTCTCACTGTACCGCCTTCGCTCGCCGTTCTTTCCGTGGCTGTTCACACGCATCATATTTGACGCGCTCATTCGTTTGTCTGCGAGGACGGAACAAGCGTGGGGGGGGGGGGACCACTTTTTCAAGTCTCACCCTCGCGTCCCTGGAAAGTCATTTGTGTGTCGGCGGAAAAAAAATAGAGGCCCGAGAGAGAGAGAGAGAGAGAGAGAGAGAGACACAGAGGGAAAGAGAGGGTGAAAAAAGAGCGGCGGAGAAAGAGTGAAATTGGAAAACAGAGTGATGTAAAAGGGAAAGAGAAACACGAATGCAAAGAGGAGGAGGGAGGGAAATGTGGACGGATACAAGAGAGAGAGTGAAGTTTGACCTGAAGGATTGACACCTGAGAGAGAGAGAGAGCAGAAGACACAGTGAAAGAGTGTGGCTGTGGGGCGCTGTGTCAAACAGGGACTAATAATGAAAGGACTGAGAACCGATGCGCAACCTTTCCTAAAGGGAGCGACTCGGGCAGTTAACACACATTTACTGAGAGCCCCGAGTGTGTCACACCAAGAGCGTCCACTCCTGAAGGCACATCTCATTTCGGAGTCCCAACCAACCAGATAGGAGCACCGCGAGCTGACCCGACAGTAAGAGCAATGGGGCTGTGTGGGATTAGCCGTGCGCACACTATACTTGGCTTTATTGGAATTTGTGTTTTTGTTATTGATTGAATTTTCAGGATATTACAATCCGGTTTTTACCGGCCTTTCTATTGGTGATAATAAAAAAAAGTGTACTCATCAGAACATTGCTTCCATTGCTACATCAAAATGTGATGGGTAAAAAAAAAAAAAAATTAAATACGATGTAATAGTTATAGTGTATCGGCCAAAGTGAAGTCTTTGGATAAGAGACTGAGAAAAGATTAAATTAAGTGTAAAAAAAAAAAAAAAAAGCCTACAACTGTTGCATTGAGGACTTACTTAATCAGCCTCAACTCTGTCTGTATTTCTTGTGAATAGATTTTTGAGAGGAGAGACATTGAACTAGATTAAAAGAGCAAAGGCACAAATAGAACAGCACTGCCCCCCCCCCCCCCCCCCCACCCCCCACCCCCCAACAGCCACTTTATGAATTACCTATGGCTGTGAAAAGCCCTGGGCATATTTAATGCAGGAGAATCTGTCCCCCTTTTCACTTTGTTCCCCTCTGTTCTCTTCACTTTGCAGTATTCCTGCGTGTTCGCAACCATTAGCAGACGTGAGTGTCAGGACCGACTCGTCGGCTCTCACCCCGATCACAAAGACACACCGAACGTAACACGTTGCTGTCGGAGACCTCTGACCCTCCAGAGAGAAGTCATATCTCTAGCAGCTAACAGTTAAAAAGGTAGCCATCACAGAAGAGCACGGGCAATTTACGAAATGACCTTTCCTCGTGTGAAATGATCCACGGTGTGTTTTTAGAGCCCGGTCAAGACAGCTCAATTGGACCACCGCCGCCACGCACACTAAGCAGGTCACAGGATCCGCGTTATCTCTCCGTGTGACACGGGGCGAGTTCAGCCGCCGGGGTTCATCTAGTGCTGTAAAGGTCAATTTGTCGATCGATTAACAATCAATTTCAAATTAGTGATACAAGGCCACAGTACTCCAGGGAGTACGGTTGAGCGTACCTATATATAGTCTTTGCTAGAGGACTCGACGTGCTGGAATATGTCCTGTGGTTGTCTGTCTGAGATATTTGTTTTTTTGTATATAAAAACACGTTAGTGCTGTGTCGATCTGTTCAAATGAGAAATGCAACTCTGACCCTTGACCCCGTCAGTGCTCCTCCTACTGTCTGGTGTTTTTTTCCCTGCAGGTGGAGAGGGGCGGGGCCAGATAGCGTGGGACAGGGCCGTGGTTATTTGGGCTGCAGGGCTTCTCATTGCATTCACTCTCTCTCTCAGCATCATGATCTACCCTCTAACTTACACTGATCTACGGACTCCAGTTTACTTTGTCATGTGTTTGTCTTAGTCTAAAATAAAAAAATGTGTTTGTCGTTAACAGTATATTAATTGCTTCAAATTACTTAATTTTATCTATTGGCAATTTACTTAATCCATTGTACAACTGATTTGCTTCAGCCTACCATAGTTGTATTTATATGTCGATAATAATTCATAAAAACACATTTGGCCGATACCTTTCTTTGCTTTAAACACATTTTTTTAAGGATTTTTTCAATTTATTTCCAAAAGGTTTGACTGCCCAAGTCCAAACACTATTGCCTCTTTATGCATAAACAAGAACAGCTGAACAGCCTGAAGTTCCCTCTCATTTTAACATGAAGCTCACTGGAGAGCCTGAATCTGCCTAATGAACCTAAAAGACACACTGGCAGGCGAGACCCTGATTGGTTGATCAAACCGATGAGGTCATTACAGTCCGGGGGAAACCTTGATCCTTTTGGGATCCACAGTAATTCATTTTGTCTGGGGAATATGAGGTCCCATGCCCACACACACACACACACACACACACACACACACTGCCCGTTAGCACACACTTGTGGGACTAATGTGTGCACAGGAGCATTTCCTTCGCCATTGATCTGAGCTCATAAAAGCTTACAATGATAAACACAGCCACTATTCTTGGTAACAGCAGAGATCAACTTAACGACCCTGTGGCAGAAACACTGATTGAGAGCAGCAATACATCACGCGCACGCTGAAGAACGGTGGGCCTTTTTTTTTTTTTTAAATAAGTCAATGAACGTAATAAGGATGCCAAAAGTGAGCGGATGCCAGCAGCTTTATTTCTATCACCTTTTTGCGAGGATCAATAAAGTGTAAATAGGACGTTTAGTCAAGTGCAAAGTGTAGATTTTTTAGATGCTGAAGCATACATATTTTGGGTTGAATTTTTATTTATGTGCAAATAAAACTGTTATGTGACTTTGAAGTCAGATTACTGTTTGGAAACTAATATATATTTTTTTTAATATGGGTGTAATATCGCAAAGGATCTTGACAATAGTTGTAGTCAGTGGAAATCCCCAATTTGTGACTGTTATTCATGGTTTTAGATAGATAGAGTAAACTTTAATATCCCCAATCTGTCTTGGGTGCAAATTCCCCTTCCCCCCCCCCCCCCCCCCCCCCCCCCCCCCCCGGGAAGTTTGACTTGCACTTGTGACTTCGCTGGTCTTCATGGGATGAAAGAGACCCTCTTTGTTCACGCTGAGCCTTCGAGACAACCCTGAACAGTAAGTAACTGTTGTACTTGAATGTGTTATGCACGTAAGCAGCCCACTAAAAGTCACTGATAGTTACGGCGGGTTGAACATTTTCACCATATGACTCGATTCCGCCCGTCTTAATGTTTTTCATCCGCACGTACCAAAAAAACGCCTCCCGATGTCATGGAGGAGGTCCTGTCAGCAAAGGTCCTGTCAAGCCTCGAGAGGCAGCCAGGCAAAACTGCTCATTTCAAGGAGAGTATCTTCAGGGTGCCACGACAGGAGGAAGACATTCCACTTTAAATATGTATAAGCCCAGGGCTCTTCTTTCTCACACACACACACACACACACTTACACACACTCGAAAGGTTAATCAATTTAAAGATGGTCTCAACCGAATTGAGGGAAATCTGTCACAGTATGGTATGGACCAAAATACAGTTTTTCTATGCATTTAACACACGTAGATTGAGTTATGCTACCCGTATGAAAGAAAATGGTTTGTCATCAATGGTTTTTGCCATCGCGGATGTTTTGGAGCCAGACGTGACCATATTTGGAAGAGAGGTCGCCATGGTAGCGGCTTGTCCGACCACAAGGTATAGCATACCCTGCTTTCTGGCAGATTTTACTTTTAAAAAGGGAGCATCGTTTACTAAATGACTTTGATACGACCAGAGGAGTCGGCCCTCTGATGGTCGTGAGTGAAAAAAAAAAATGGAAGTTCGAGGCACTTTTTCAGGTTCACTTCTTCCATACAGTCTATCGCCTCGCAATGGATTCCCCTCCTCCACCAGACATCCAAAGCATTGTTGCAGCGACTCATTTCCCACGATTGAGTTATAAAAGCGGAGGTGTTTCTTAAACTAACAGCAGGTTTCATAATAGCACTATTATCACACGTGTACTCCATCGAGAACGTGTCTCACTGCTCGGGGGGGCCATTATCTCTTTGTGGCTCGAAAACACACTGAGATACCGCGACACACATTTCTACCGCGGCTGTCTTGATTCACGAATGAAATGTCTCGCGTGCCATCAAATAAAAGTTGCAAACCTGCCGCAGCAGTGAAAACTCTGCTCATTTAAAATGAATGGATTTTTCCCTGGAAGGCTTTTTTATCGTGTTTTGCCCGAGATGGCACACCTGGATCTGCCAAGCGCATACCACCTGACCACATAACCCATCAGCATCAACAGCATCACTGGCGCTTCCCTCGGTTCGCCCACTCTGATTAAAAAGGTACAAGCAACCCCCAAAAAAAGCTCAAAGCCCCCCAAAACCGCTGTGAACTGACCACGTCAGATGCTCGGCCAACTGCCGTGCAGCAGGGCCCGTGGACTCTTTGGGGGTCTAGTTTAATGTGTGCTTAAGAGACCGTGGGACCGCTCTCCTCCTCCAAATATCTGCCCATCATTTATTCATCCGCACTCCCAGGATGGCCGCTGTCCGCCGTCATCCGAGGACGCCGTCGTCTGAAGTCGCCCGTCGCTCAAAAACATACGCACGCACATGCACTTTTTTTTTTTTGCAAGCGGGGTCCCAGGGGTCTTTTAATTTTTTTGAGACGCTATTTTTAGCGAGGGGGAAATAATCGAGGTGGAAAGTTCCATCTGTCCAACACTCGTGTTCCAGCTGCTCCTTTTTTTTTTTTTGCAGCAGGCGGAAAAAAAGGAGGGGAGAGTAATAAAAAAAAAAAAAAGAAGAAAACGCTACTTATCAGATAAAACTGACACAGACGGGATTTTCCATCGTATATGCATTCGGCATTAGCAGGATTTTCAACACATTTTCAGGCATTGGCTCTGAGTTGGATGCATTAAAACAACGGGAAAAAAAGAAACCTGAGATGTAGCACAGCTCTCTCCACCTCCTTAACACCTGTTCTTATCTTTTCAGAGCTCTTGTCTGGCAATTGTTTTGTAAGAGAAAAATGTACTGAAAAGAGCAGCTTTGAAGAGGCGATTGAAATACAGTAAATATAATTTAAGTAATTTGGAGATTTATTATTTGACCGGCGATACATTGTACTATATTGTTATTGAATGTAGATTTTGAAATCACTTTTCCACCAAGCTTTTACCTCGACTGCTGGATGCACTTTGGGCCTGAAACTCAACAAAAACCTCGTCACTGATACTGTGAACTCGCCATATTTGAACAAATTGATTGAAATGCAATCATCAAACCGGGCAAAGGAGACCATGTAAACAACAATCAGACTATACGGTTTCATATCGGGACGTTTAGCCGAGCCTCAAAGGTTAAGAAGCTCACACAGAAAGTGGAGAAGAGAGCTGGTCTAAGTTCAGCTTTGATGCCGACGTGAATGCCCCCGAATGGCAATGAGCTTAAAAAAAAAAAAAAAAAACTCACTCCATGTTGTCTTTTTTTTTTTTTAAATTCATGCTTGAGTGCTCCTCACTGGACTCTTCTTCATTTCGAACATACAGAACAGTGGGATCGAAGTCTGGAGGCTCATCCAAACATTTCCCTGCGTGCAAAATTCAAAGATATTCTACATCTGCTATGCAGACACGACCAAAAACAAACAGTCGTTGTTGAAAAAAAAAAAAAAAAAAAGTTCAGAGCCACCACCTCTGCTTGAATGTAATTTACTCGAATTGATTGGACCTCCGGATCAGTCCCCATGCAAACACCCTTGAGGGTTGTTCTGGGTGAATCGTTAAATCGGGGCATCGTGGACAGAGCCGCTCTGTGTTGGTGTCGCCGCGGGGGGCCGTTGTGACCAGCAGCTGAACCAATCGAGAGCCTCTGCTGTTTACGCTTTTCAACTTTTACAAACTTTACCCCAAATGTTTTGCAGTTTTCTTCACTGTGGAGCCCGTGATATTGTCTGCTACAATATTTATGTGCGACCCGGGGAGGCAGGAGAATGACGCGCCGTGTCCTCCAACTATACTGCTGAGTGTGCAAGCTTGGCCCGTGGCTGACGTGCGTGTCCAAGTCATTTACGGGTTTGACGGCCTCCTTCCTCTTTTCACCTCCGTTTAACTGTCGAGGGAACGTCGGCGACGAGGACGCGTGTGGACCGTGGCTCAGTGGGTGGAGCGGGTGGTACTTTAACCACAAGGATACGTGGTTCGATCCCCGGCTCAACGTCCTTGAGCAAGACACAGAATCCCACCTCTGCTCCTAAAGTGCTTACAGGTTGGCTCAAATGTAGAGGTCAGATTTCACATGTGTATAACGTTTAAGTACGGCCTCCATTAAAGCCAAAAACACACTTTTTTTGGTCAAACTTCTTAAGTGAAACACTTCGTTGTGTACTAAACGAAACCATCCGCTGTCCGTCAACACAACAAACAGATCCCATCAATCGAGTGACAACGTGTGACATGTACACAAGTGGAGGTCAGGACACACAGCCAAAAACAAGCCACCGCGATCAATACCGACTTTGCTGCATCAGAATGTATTTATAGAAACGCTGGCAGCGCTCCACCAAGACGTAAAGAAAAGTAGAGGAGAAGAACCGTCCACAACAAGTAGATGAACACCCGACATGCTGATCACTCTGTTTCTTTCTATGAAGTCATTCACACACTTGACCCTTCGCTCATTACAGAGGCCGAGCAGTTTGGGGGGGTGGGGGGGGGGGGGGGGGGGGGGAATCACTTTGGGAGGAAAAAGAAACCGCGATCCACAAATGTTTATTTCGAACCACTTTGTTAGACAAAGGGTAAGACGTGGTCAAAGCGAATAAGTGTGTGCGTGTGTGTGTGTGTGTGTGTGTGTGTGTGTGTGTGTGTGTGTCTACACGTGTGTGTAACCCAGAGTGAAGCTGACAAGTCACAATACAACCACTCACTCCAGAGGTATATGGCTAAATAAGTGGGCAGCGGAGTGAAACACCTCGGCAATCAGGACTGAATTCAATCCCACACAATTGTTCTGTCCAAATTGACATGTCAGGCAGACGTGTGCGTGCGTGCGTGTGTGCGTGCGTGCGTGCGTGCGTGTCCACTTTGTTCTTTTTCTAAATAATAAAGATGTGTACACAATATGAGAACAGGTTTAATCGACCGACTCATTCATTTTTAACTTTTAAAGCTATTTGTTGTCCCCATAATTCATTTCAGACAACTTCACTTTTTAGCATATACATCCTATATGCAGGAATACATTTTATTTTGTTTATGATGCTAATGTGTTGCACCATTAACCTTGGTTTTACTGCCAATTATGTTCTCGTACATTTGATTTCCTCAATGCTTTCCCCTGAACTACAGGACATCTCTTATAGCTTTTATGAGGGCTCATTTGACAAATGTCAGACAAGTCAATGAAGAAACAACATTAACGTATGACACACTTACATTCACCTCCAATGGATAACAAACCACACAACAAGAAGGGATTTAAGGTCGACAAACTATAAAGTACTACAGTCAACACACACACACACACGCACACACACAATTCCCCACGGGATAGGAGTGTGTATTGTGGTTTTCTTTTGGGGTTTCCCCCTCCTCAGCTGCCCGGTCTGCATGCGTCCTTTTAATGTGTGGCTGCGTGGTTTAAAAATATAATAAAAGGCAGTAATTGTACCTTCTTATGTTGTGTAAGACGCGCAGAGCCATATGAGCCACGGCCTGGGCACATTATAGATAAGATGTGCACGATCAAAAGTGCTTTTTGGGAGAGATGACACGACTTACCGGGCAAAAGTCATTCTAAATCGGTGCTTTAGTTTTTGTGGAAATGCCGGGGATTTGTCTGCCTGATCCAAAACACACAGTATTAAGGAGGGAGGGGGATCAAATGGATGTGGCACGCGCTCTCGGAATGGAGAGGTTGAGCTCATGGCACAATTTAATTCCAAATACATCTGTTTTTTGGGGGAGGGGGGTTTGCAGCAATGATTCGTCCACGTGACAGAAAATATGCAAGTCCAATTGTGGAAAAAAAACTGTCCTTTTTATAATTTCTTATTTGACAATCACGTTATTAATCATCGTTATGAAAGCGCGTGAAGTTGAGGATAGAATATAGCAGCGCAAGTTTTCAAAGTGTCACACACAACTCACCCTCCATGCAGAAGATGACCATCCAGGCTATCCATAGGTCCGAGTTGTGAAACTTCACCATGGTTTTAAACCCAGCGCCTCCTTCTTGGTGAAAAGCTCAGCTGCGCTCACAGTTTCCTTGAAGATAAGTAACTGTTCCCCCTGATGGCGTGAGGCATGAAAGCAGTCCGGTGGGGGTGGGGGTGGGGGTGGGGGTGGGGGGGGGGGGGGGGTTACGCAGCGCACACCGGCGACATGTCCCGAAGACAACGTGACAGAATGAGTGGTAAAAACAACCCGCAGAGCATTTCTATCCGGCGGGCACTCGTCGGTCCTCCGGGCTCCTTTTCCACTCCTCCTTTCCTCCCGTTCTTTTGGGAGCTGCTGGTCACTCCAAGTCTATTGTATTTCATAAACCGCTCCGGTCAATTTACGCACGCTGGGTGGGGTGGGGTGGAGGGGTAGGGGTAGGGGGGGGGGGGGGACTCAACGTCCACCTGCTGGTGAACACAAAATATGCCGACTGTCCCTGAAAGTGACTTACGAACAGATCACAAAGTGGCTCTCATCCCGTCCGCTTGGTGAGGCTCTCCAACGCGTCTTGTTGCGCTCCATGGTTTCTCGTCTGTTCTGCTGCTGGCTGAGCGGACCTGGGAGCAAGTTGCACGGCATTAGAAACACTGCGACTTCCTGTTTATTTTTTTATTTTTTCAAAATAAAAAACGCACGAGTATGTTTTTTTGAAATTTTTTTAATGAGGTGGCAAAAGGACACCACAGCCAAGTGTTGGCACAGTGCGCATGCGCCGTGAGCTGCACCTATAGCGTCAGTCAGGGGCCCGATCCCTATGTCCCCCCTCAACCCTCAGGGACTTACTGACGTCACCTGGTAAATGGTTGAGGGCTTGAACTGGTGTAAATATGAATGGGACATATCACGTGACCGCGACTACAAACAAAATACTGTGTACAATTGTGGGTATTTATTTTATGAATTGATTTGAACGTCTTCCAGGCTCTTTCCTCACGAGGTGAGACGTCATTTCAAATAATCTATTTATTCGTTTTTGTCAAAACAGCTTCAATAACAAAACGAAATGTTTGATGAATAAATCTGTGTAAAAAGATAATAATGTTTATCATTTCTGCTTGCATTCCTATTCTCCATTCTTCCTATTCATGTTTAACGTCACATTGCAATGCATTGTGGGTATTTCCCTTAGGCAAAGTCGGCATCTAGTGCTGACTATGCGGAAAGGGTTCATGAAGGGCTCAAAATATCTGCCAGAGAGCCCTCAAACAAGGGGGGAGGGTGGAGTTGGGCCAGAACCACTTCGCTCCTATAGTGCTCCCCACACTTTTAAAAAGTAATTAGTCAACAATACAAACAAAAAAGACAACTTTTAAAAAAATAGGTTTGGGGGGGGGACATTTCGTATTCAATTTGTGAAATTATTTTGTACAGTACAAGTTGTAAAAGATAAAGAAAAAAAGAAAGAAACGTCTTTAAACCAACAACTCAGACAGTCCAAGTTGAAAACAACCCACTGTAGACCGGTGGGATCTATTATAATCAGCCAGGATTAGCCTCAGTAAATATGGCCGCGCAGTAAATAAGACGGTGAGAAAACACACCTGAACTAAGTGGGCTTTTATTTTGTAGTTCAAAAAAATCCACCTGGGTTCCGGTTTCAGGCGGCGTGCCTGTGCGACGCAGCGGATGATTAAGACGAGCTCGAGCCCGGCTGTTGCTGGGAGACCGCTGACGCCAGACGAGCGAGAGAGAGAGAGAGAGCGAGAGAGAGAGAGAGAGAGAGAGAGAGAGAGAGAGAGAGAGAGAGAGCGAGAGAGAGAGAGAGAGAGAGAGAGGGGAAAGAGAGCGAGGGGGACGCTCGCGCCCTCCTGCGGTGCGACTCCGCAACGACCGATGGAAGAGATTTATTTATAGTGACTGTTCACACTGACACGTGGGACTTTGACCGTTATGCAGTAAATCATGTGTACCATAGAGAATCAATAATGTACATACATAATTAGACACAAGGCATAGTTTTTGCTGTGTGGGGGATAAAAATGACTTTATTTTGTTCCTGCCATAACGATACAGGACTTCTTCGTCAGCCTCTTTGATGATTGTTGCCCTGCATCCTGAGTCATTTTCATAATCCATAATGTAAATATCAGTGCGGTGTGTCACTGCAACCCAGGTGAGTGCTTCACTCAATCCAAGTCACACACAACGCAGACTGAGGAGGGAAAGTGGCATCTATTTGTGTGTGTGAATGTTTGTTTTTTAAAATTTCAATGAAACAAATGGTTGATTGTGATTTTGTATCAAATTGCTGACCGTTAGAAGTGCCTGTAGGCGAGAGGAGCTACTAGGAAGCAGCTGGAGGGGAAAGGGAGGGCGGGGTGGGTGGGGGGGGGGGCCCACATCAATCCCTCCATTCTTTCTTCTGCCCTGAAGCCGTTGGCAGAGATGTGCAGATGTTTATCACAGTAGACAATCAAAGTACAAGTTAGAGGATCTTAAGGGACGCCCCGAGGCCTTCGCGTCCCTGTCGTTCTTCCTCTTTCACTCGCTTTCTCCTTTAAGCTTTAAACATTTCTCACATGCAAGTTGAAGGAAAACATTGGTCCGACGCATCGGGTCGGATCTTAAAAGTTTCATAGTTTGGCGTTATAATATTCATCAAAAAAGCTTTTGAAAAAAGATTGGCTTCAGGCAGCACACAATGTAACTCTTTCATCATTTCCGAAACAATGACACTAATAATTGACATCTTAACACTCCACTCCACTTTGAGGTTTAGTTGTTGGCAAAAAAAAATGTACCGATGCCCAGATGTTTATAGGATTTTATAGCACATTTTTGTTTGATCTGGCCTGTTACTTAAAGTGTTTCATTTGGTGATGAATTCATTGTTTATGCCCGTACCTTAATTTCCTTTATTCTTTTTCCTCGGTTTAATGTTGGTGTGGACTGATATTTGCTGTCTCCATTTGAACAAAGTCAATAATAAGGCAATATTTAAGAAGGATTTTCCTCTGCTTTATAATTATTTTCCTATTACACGTCAGAGGGAGATGTTGTACCTTTTCCTCTTTTTATGCTTCTTTAAATGTTCACCCCTGATCCATTTGATAACTTCTTATAGTGTCAACTCCCTCTCCAGGCATCACACGTTCAAAAGCTTCAGTCAAAAACAGCTATTTAAAAAAAGACAATCATCCAAATAAAATGACTAAACGCAATAAATAATAACAAAGAAAAAAGGTATTTCAGTAAAAAAAAAAAAAAAAAAAAAAAGTACTAAAATCAATTACAATAAAAAAACAACTTTGCCTATATGCTTATTTTTGTTGAGTGTGTATGCTGTAAATATACATTTTCAAAATAAAACTCCTTTTAAACTTCTTTGACTTGGGACTTCAAAACTATGATTGGCCTCAAAAAGAGAGATAACACCGCCATCTGGTGGTGAAGAAAACACACTTCACTTGACGGAAGAACTTGTAAAATATATATATATATATTTTTTTAAAAGGTCATTTTGTTAGTCAGAACATTTACGTTTCAGTCACACAAAGAAAAGAACCAAAGGAAAGATGCTTCTAATCCGCACTCAACAGAGAGGAAGATCACGAGTGACTCATAGAGCTGTCAGGAAGCATCAGTTCTGAAATTACAAAAAGGACAATGCTGTTACTGCAGTGAGGAGGATGCGTCATTTATTAATTCACATCTTAAGTATCTTACATTGTTGTGGTACCAGCATGACAGCTTTCACTTCCATTGAGGCGATGAGTCAACAACGGCTCTTTTATCTGACCCGCTTCCCTTCTCTCCCACCCGGGGCTCTTTACTCTCTACTCACATGCGTGATAATCCTATAATTCTATAATTCATACGAACGTGACCGACGTCGTTGTTCTGTCACCTCTGAATAAAGCTGCAAGTTTAGCGTAAAGGTGATGATAGAAGTTTGGCAGCCGGATAACAGGCTAAAAATACATCTGCAGATCTGGAAGATGTTCACTTGACAACAGTGTGAGCCATTAATGAAAACAGCACACACACATGCACACACACACACACACACACACACACACACACACACACAGGAGGGTGTGGTGCGTCACATGCTGTGGATGAGTCGATAACTGAGTTGGAAAGCTTTGACATGAGATGTGACAGGTATGTGACCCGTTGAGCTACATTTTAGGACTTGGTGCTATTAAAAGTTCCGAAGAGCCACAAAGAAGTGGAACGTGGGAACACTTTCACAAGTCGAGGGAAATAATAGTCGGTCGCACACAATAAGGCATAGTTCAAATACCAAAAAAAAGTTTTTTTTAAAATGCAGCATTGGGCCTACCTCATCACTGCTGGAGGATGAGGACGAGGAGGATGAGGAGGACGAGGAGGAGGAAGATGAGGAGTTGCCTGATTTTTCTCCCACTTTATTTCCCTTTTTCTTGCCCTTCTTGTTTTCTGTATCCGACTTGCCAGACTTGCCTTTGTTGTGTTTCTAAAAATGACAACAAAAAAAGGACTCTGAATAAACTATTGATTGTTTTTGGTTGAGCCGAAGCTCTGGCAGCGAATTGGGCCGATTTAAAAAACTGTCAAACTCACAAGTTGATTCATATCGAACTTATGAACTGTATTGGCACATTTTTGATAGAATGTAAGTATTCAAGACTCCTACCTTCTCCTTCTCCTTCTCCTCATCTTTATTCCCGTGGCTCCAGGGCCATTGGAACTTATTTTCATTAGCCTCCTCCTTCTTCACCTCTTCTTCTTCACCACCTAAAAGAAACAGATGGCAAACAGGTTTGAAGTAGCATTATAGAGCATTATATGAGTTAATGTCACCAAGAATCTGAGTGACACCAGCGACCTCCTTACACAGCAGGAGTCCAGCTATGATAATGTCTTTGTTTACACGTTTAAATTATGTTGCAAAAGCATATTAGATCAATATGAATGATGTCGGGCACAAAACCCGCATTACAAATGTCGTTGAAGTCGACGGAGACGAGCGTTGTGATTCAAGACATCCTCCCAAAATAAAGTCACGGTAGATGTAAACCTACCTGAGGACCAAAGGAAAGACATGGTGACTCCTGGTTTGCGTTTCCCAAACAAGTAACCACGGAGACACACACACAGGTAACCTGGATGGACCCAGCTAAACCATAAGGCCTCTAGCCACGCCCACAGCCACCTCCTCCTCTGCTTTAGAAGTGTGTACTTATTGTTATGCACATTATAAACCTGCACAGTGGCAAGTCTGTGGTTTGGATATGGAGATAACAATTAACATCCTGTCATAATTATGACTTAGCATCTCATAATTATGACTTAAAATCTCATATTTATGACTTAGCATCTCATAATTATGACTTATTATCTCATAATTTCGACTTAGTATCAAGATACTGTCTCATAATTTATATTTAGTATCTCATGTACAGGATCTTAATTTTTTTCTCACAGTCGCGGAAATGGGCTTCTTAATTAATGTGTGATGGTTGATGCTGCAATACATTTACTTCTATAGGTGACATCCCATTGTTTTACTTTGGACTTTTAGTTACTAGGAACTTTTAACTGTTTATGAAATATTGAATACTGATCAACACAAGTAAATGAGACCATCAGCGAGAAAGTTTGTCTGTTTCCGGAGAATCAAATGAAATCGTGCTGATCAGCGACCAGTCACAGCCGGAGAGACCCAGATCCGGCTCCCCTGCCCCCTCGGACTGCGTCAGCCATTCTGTAGGAGCAGCAGGAGGAGCATCAGGAGCAGGAGGACCATGAGGAGCAGGAGGAGCAGGTGGAGCATGAGGAGCATGAGGAGCATGATGAGCAGGAGGAGCAGGAGGAGCAGGTGGTCCGCAATGACGCCTCCAACGAGAGCCCAGCGGCTCATGAGTTTGGCCTCCGGGTAGTGTAGCATAAGTCGTGCCTCTTTATGTTTTTCGAGGCCTCTCTCACTGCCACGCCCCCTTTTGTGGCATTTGGCATGAAGAGAAACGAGAAACACACACCTTCACACCTTCACCTGCAGGCTGTTTCAGCCTCCGAGGGTTCACCGGGGCCACCAAAGGATGGGGGGGGGGGGGGGGGGGGGGGGGGGGGGGGGGTGTCTGTGGCTCGACCGATGCAATGAGCTACGCTGCCCCCTCCCTCTGGGACTCACTCCCCCATCACCTCAGACCTTCTCCGCCACTTTCAAAGCAGCATTTAAAACACATTTATTTCAATCTGCATTTAGTTCCTTTTCTATTTTGTTTTCGCAATATTGTCATCTTTCTTGTTTTGTTGTTGCTTCTAATATTTCTCTTTACCATGTAAAGTGACTCGAGTACCGTTTAAAGCGCTATAACAATATATTGTATTATTAATTTAATTATTATGCTCATTAAATATAACTATTCTTTTTAGAATAAACTACCCAGCATGTAGTACACCAGTTTACTTTAGCTCCTCCTCCACCGGTTACATTCAAATGCTGCTGATACATTAATGCCTCAGTAAAAGTATTTCATAGCATCATTATATATACGTATACATATACATACAGTATATATATATACACACACTATACACATAATACAATATAACAACAAAATTCATTATTACACTTTGCTTTTACTTGATACTCCAAGTACCTTTTTCTGATGATTTGGAATTCATAATTTCTATCTGTAAGTAGAGTATTTGTAAACTGAGTTATTGCTACTTTAAAGGATTTAAATATGATGATAGAGGTTTCAATCCAAAACAACGATTCAACAAGTCAACACTTATCAAGGAGAAGTAACTAAATAAATACCAAGAAGAGTCTACACTCTTAAAAATGAAAAATCTTGAAACTAAAGCCGCTTTAAAATAAACAACACTGCTTTCTCGTGGTGAAGGAAATGCACTTTATTTTTGACAGAACATTTTACTTTTTAATTTTACTAGGAATCAGCAGGTTTGTTTACACAAGACGGGTCAATCGTTCTTTGACAGCGATGACCTGAAGGGTGAGTATAAAAGTCAATCGACTGACAGCAGTTCGCTCGCGGCATCATTTCTGAAATGACAACAAAAAAAAGGACAATGCTGTCACTCAAAAAGGAGACATGAATTATCAACAGCATCTTAAATACCACAGCTCCTCACACACACACACACACACACACACACACGGTGGAGGGCGTGGCGTTGTCACACCGAGTTAAAACTGACGCTGAGGGGTCAGACCCGATGTTATCCGGGGACCGACCTTTGAAATGAGGTTTGGCAGGCATCTTATAATAATAATAATTATATATTAACCGGTAACGAGCTGCGTTTCACAGTGACTTGAGAACACTTCCACAAGCTGAGTGCTGAGGTGTAATGCAACGCCTAGGGGGGGGAGGCCATTGGTCTTACCTCATCACAGCTGGATTCTGAGCTCGAGCTCGAGCTTGAGCTTGAGCCGGATTCTTTCCCCGAGCTTTTCTTCTTTCCCTCCTTATTCTTGTCCTTCTTGACTTTGTCGCCCTTGGACTTGTCATGCTTCTTCCCCTTGCATCCGTCCTAAAAACAAATGGCAAAAAAAAAGACAGGATTGTGTTTGAGTCCAGTAATCATAATTAAACAGATTTAAGAATATTTAATAGAGATGCACCTTTTCTGACTATACAGTCACAGAATCACTAGATTCTACACCACGCTTATGAACCACACACGCCAGGCTCTCACCTTATTTCCATCCTTCTTCTTACCGTGGCCGCTCATTGTGTCTCCTGTTCGTGCACTTTCACAAACCACCGAGTCCACAGAGATGTGACTTTAAGTACCTGCATTAAACCACGCCCCCTCCAGACCACGCCCCCCAAACCACGCCTCCTTCCGGGTTCAGCTCAGGTGGACATCACAAACCTGAAAAGTGGAAAGTCTGAGCAGGATAAATTGTTTGGTAAAAGTTTACGGGTTGCTGCTGCGATATATGTACATATATCGCATTGATATATGTACATATATCGCAGCAGCATGTCATGAGTACATATCAGCAACATGTGAGTGAAGCATCCAAAGTAAAAAGTAGAATGATAATTATTACAGAAATGTATATTCACCTATTCACCTATATTCATGTCGGCCGACTGAGCAGATTTCATTTAAAATATTCGACTACACTCGCAAAATATAGTTCTTTAGGAAGTTACCAGTTCTAAATAAGTAGTACTTTTTATTATTATGAATATAGTGTTATTGTTGTTGCTGTGGCTGAACAATGCTGAAGCCATAATTATGGTTGTTGCCCAATTGATTCAATAATTGGGGAACAGGGTGTGCACGCTCTCCTTTCATAGAAAACGTGTTTGAGAATGTAGAACAGCTTTCGTGTGACGTTATCTATAATTACCAGTTGCATTATGTATACACACACACACACACACACAAACATATATACACACACACACATATATATATACATATACATATACATATATATATATATATATATATATATATATACACACACATTATATATATATATATATATATATATATATATATATACACACACACACACACATACATATATATATATATATATATATATATATATATATAAAAATTAAAAAAAAGTGAAATAAACACACTTTACTTGACAGAAAAATTTAATCCAAAAAAAGTGCCGCAGCATTTATTTCTAGGAATCGACAGATTCATTTACACATCAATGCAAGGAAAGGTGGTACTACTGCACACAGCCATGTTGTTAAACAGACAAGATCCTAAAAGACTAACAGAGCAGTCCACTCTCCCCAGGAAGCATCACTCCTGAAATGACAACAAATTATTTACAGTGTAGCCATTTACTTTGTTCTGATACTCAGGCCTACATGTAGAAAAGGACACAGGCTGTATTAATAAGCATTGTAAAAGAAGGAGAGTCAACCACAGCTCTTTTATGACTCCCCCATATCTGACCCTTTGACCTTCTCTCCCACCCTGGACTTGGCTCTTTACTCTTTAGGTCACGTGCGTGGTAAACCCATCCTTCATACGCATAAACATGTTCCCGTTTCCTCTCAATGAAGCTGCAACAAAAGATAGAAGTTTGGCTGCGGCTTAACCAGCCAAACGTGAATCTGGGATGTTTTCACTACACGACATGTATGTGAATGACACCGCGCACACAAACTGGAGGGCGAGGCTCGTCGTAGCTGATTAAAAACTGGTACTGGGGGGTAAGACCTGTTCCACCAGCCTCGTCCTACCCCTTGCTCTAGATCTTGTTGTACGCACAGCGACCTTTGACGTGAGGCGTGACGTGGATGTTTCCTGTCGAGCAGCATTTTATTGCCTTTTAGCGACTACACAGAAGTGTGTGGTGGGAACGCTTCTACCAACTGAACACTGGAAAGTAATACAAGTTTGGCCTAAAGGCTGCATTCAATATTCAATGAGCGAGAAATCCCCACAACATTTTTACTGCAGAGTTTGGCCTACCTTGTCACTGCCGGAGGAGGAGCCTGAGGAGGAGGAGGAGGAGGATGAGGAGGATGAGGAGCCCGATTTATGGCCTTCCTTGTTTCCATCCTTCGATCCCTTTTTATCCTTGTTCTTCTTCTTCTTGTGCTCTCCGCCGCCGTGGTGCTTGTGCTTTTCGTGGGACTTGCCTCCTTCAGACTTGTGCTTTTTGTCAGATTTGCCATCTTCAGACTTGTGCTTTTTGTCAGATTTGCCATCTTCAGACTTGTGCTTTTTGTCAGACTTGTCCTTGGAGCCCTCCTAAAACAAAAAACGCCAAAAGATGATTTTGAAGACATTGATTGTGTTGCATTTGAGTCCAGTAAGCTACCAAGATATAGGCATTTCATTGGCTGCAGTGTATTGTGCCGTAGAGCCGGGCAGCGAAATGGGACATGAAGCAGAAACAGAGAAGTGTTTGTAAACAAGAAACAGCTGACATTATAAAGTAGTTGCAAAATATGACTTATGAGTGCCTGGATAAGCTCTAAGGTGCATCACCAAACACCCAAACACACACACACACACACACACACACACACACACACACACACACACACACACACACACACACACACACACACACACACACACACACACACACACACACACACACACACACACACACACACACACACACACACACACACACACACACACACACACACACACACACACACACACACACACACACACACACACACACACACACACACACACACACACACACACACACACACACACACACACACACACACACACACACACACACACACACACACACCACACACACACACACACACACACACACACACACACACACACACACACACACACACACACACACACACACACACACACACACACACACACACACACACACACACACACACACACACACACACACACACACACACACACACACACACACACACACCAACCTTATCCTTGTTCTTGTTCCAGGGCCAAGTTATCTCATCCTTCTGAGCTTCTTCCTTCTTCACCTCATCCTCCCCACCTATAGCTGCACACGCGCAAAAGGAGACAGACGGTGAATACACGGAGCTGGGCTTGAAACCGGAAGTCACCCGAGACCCACATTACACGGCCATTGAAAGTCTTCCTCCTTTAAACACCGTCAACGTAAGTTGGAGCCATACCTGACGACAGATCGAAAGACATCGAGACTCCTGTTCGTGCTGCGCGCTTCACCAAACAAATGAGAGTGTCGCTGTCACACGCGTCGGGCACCCTGGGGATGGACCGCACCTTTAGCACGTGACCCACACGCGTTAAACATTCACCTCATGTGTCACACAGCAAGTTTTTTTTCTTCTTCTTTTTTTTCCCCCAGTGACTTGAGACTTCAGCGTGCAGGAATCTGATGCACAATAGAAGATTATTATTGCGAAATGACATGATCATTTGAGGGTGTGCAGGTTGTTGAATCGCCTCTAGGGGCGGCAGAGACACACCTGGAGAGAGCAACACCAGAGATTACCTGAGACACCTGAGATCAGCTGTGTTTGTATAAAGTAAGTAATACAACAATCATGCTTTGAATAGCATTCTGCAGAGGGGGCCCTTCTCAGAGGCTTTAATATTTAAATTGGAGTAAAAAGTGCAATATCTCTTTCTGAAATTTGGTGGAGTAGAAGTATACATATATAAAATAGCACACAAGGAAAACACTCCAAAAGAAAAGAATTCCTCAAAATTGTACTCACTCAAGTGCAGTACATCAGTAAATACGTGTATACTGTTCACCACTAGTTGTTGTATTATTAACTTGTTTCAGAAATGATGATATTTTTCCTTTTTAAACACGACACTGTGTAATTGCTGTGGATTAAAGGCCTTGGGAGAAGGGCCCAATGTAGTGTCCCTCTAAGATGTTTTACATTCCCAGCTGATGTTATTTCAAACTGATTGTACCAAGACAAAGTGATGAAAATATGGGAGGCATTAACCCTATTATTATTATTATTATTATTATTATTATGTGCAAGCTGTAAAATAAAGGCCCCCTAGTTCACACTTGAATTACAGTGTGTACAGTATTTCACCGGCGTGTACTAAATATTGACAGTATCAATATTTACACTGTCATTTACAGACGAATACGAAGCATTACCAACTGTTTTAGTATAACATCAGTTTGAAGCTTTATTCTCACTTCCTCCTTCAATTAGAACATGCATGTCTAAATCCAGAGCGCTCTTGAACCTGAGAAGAAAGGAGTACCTGAAGGCGGCATGAGCAGGAGACAAGGAACAAAACAAATTGAATCATATTGTTTTATTCTGCAAAGTGAGGATTTTGTATTTTCATTATTTCATGTGCTCGTGAATTTACAATTCCACAAATGTGCTTTTCATTAACAAAAAGCTACAATCATCTTTTTTTTTTCATGGTACCACCTTGATTCCTCGACGTGAACATTTCCATCGTGTCACAAATGCGTCTTCACACAGTAACCTCCGCTTTTCGTCCCGCCAGATGCGTCATCGTATTTTTCTTCTTGCATGAAATCAGGGTAGCTTATCTCAACATTATAATCAACATCCTCCAGCGTCACGTAAGCTGTGCTTTATATTAAAAGATTTTTAAAAAATCTCTGTAACATCTATTTTGATCTCCGACGTCTCGTCATTGGTACGGCTTGGGGCCTTTCAGTAGGTCACTCGAGGAGAGATGGGAGGTGGAACGGGTCCCTGCGTCTCCATACCTCCTTGGGTTGCCCAACAGTGCCTCCATTGGGCTGGGAGGTCTGCGAATGGGGAGGGGCCTATCTCCAATACTGTGTGTGGAGCCAGGGGCGGAGTAACCAGGGGCGGAGTAACCAGGGGCGGAGTAACCAGGGGCGGAGTAACTAGAGGCAGAGTGACTAGAGGCAGGGGCAGAGTGACTAGGGGCAGGGGTGGAGTAACTAAGGGCAGAGTGACTAGAGGCAGGGGCGGAGTAACTAGGGGCAGAGTGACTAGAGGCAGGGGCAGAGTGACTAGAGGCAGGGGCAGAGTGACTAGGGGCAGGGGCGGAGTAACTAAGGGCAGAGTGACTAGAGGCAGGGGCGGAGTAACTAGAGGCAGGGGCGGAGGAACTAGGGGCAGAGTGACTAGAGGCAGGGGCGGAGTAACTAGGGGCAGAGTGACTAGAGGCAGGGGTGGAGTGACCAGGGACTGAGGCCTTGGAGCCAGCTGGAGGATTCAGAGGATCCTGCTTCACGACGGGTTTGGAGGGGAGTGACGCGTAGGAGACGGCGGTGGCGGTGGCCCCGGGCTTCGAGCAGCCGCCGCCGGGAGCCGAAGGTCCGGCGTCACCGGGGCCTGAGACTCCTGTTTTCGGCTGGCCGCTCTGCTGGCCATCAGGGCATTCCTGCAATGACATCAATAAACCACCACATGTGACGGGTGTAGTGTACACGGAGAATAGAGTTACAGGAGGTGACTAGCTGGAGACAATATCATTTATATTAATAGAACACGTACACTCTTTTTCTTCTTTTCAGTCTCACTTCCTGATGAGCCAGAACTCTGGAGGCAAAACAGGGGGAAAGTAATTTAATTTCACGTCCCCATTGACAGACAACATTCAATGGTAATCCCATTTTATGAGTATTTCACCTTCTTGTCCTTCTTGTCCTTCTTGTCCTTCTTGTCCTTTTTGTTCTCCTTGTCGCTGCCACTGCAACTATCAGATGAACTGGAGCTCGAGTCCTGCTCACGCACAAAGCATGGAAAGCTCCATCAACTATGTTTTGTAAAACAAAAACAATGTGAATCCATGCGTTTCCCCTTACGGTGCAATTGTTTACCTTTTTTTTGTCCTTCTTCTTTTTCTTCTTCTTCTTGTCATCATCACTGCTAGAAGAATCCGAGTCCTTGACGGATGCAAATATGATAATTGTGTTACTGTATTATTAAAGACGTCCCGTCTTGACATACATAGGAAACTTGTGGATACATTAAGCAGGAGGCTGCGTTAACATTGTTTTACCTTCTTCTTGTCCTTCTTTTTCTTTTTCTTCTTCTTATCCTTCTTCTTCTTTTTCTTCTTCTTATCGTCATCACTCGAAGAATCGCTGCACGATTCAGAAGAAGAACCCTGCACATAAAGAGAGACGCTAATAATACAAAGACTATTTCCTGTCTCATCACCAAAGATCAAGCAAATTGATGGATGAGAGATTCTCTACCTTCTTTTTCTTCTTGTCCTTCTTCTTCTTTTTCTTGTCTTTCTTTTTCTTCTTCTTCTAAAGTAAATAAGGTGGACACGTACACATGGTGAATTGTGTAGCCGTTTGTCTCTGTTAACCTGAGTGTGTGTGTGTGTGTGTGTGTGTGTGTCATCTTACCTTGTCATCTTCACTATCAGAGGAAGAGGAGGAAGAAGAGGAGCCGTCGTCAGAAGAGCAGGGCTTCTAAAAAAGGATATCAGTCAATCAGAGAAATGCATCCTGGTTTATTAAGATTAATTCGTTAGACTATTCATGAGCATCAGGAGCGAGAGACTAATTCATTAAGTTTTCACATGTGTTTTACCTTCTTCTTCTTCTTCTTCTTCTTTTCATCTTCACTTTCAGAAGAGGAAGAGCTGGAATCCTGTAAAGAGAGCAGATTAATGCTTATTAACATAAAACAACACACCTAAAAAAGGTAGTGCACAGAAGTGTTGTAGACACAAACCTTATCTTTCTTCTTCTTCGTCTTCTTCTTCTTTTTCTTCTTCTTCTTCTTGTCCTCTTCACTATCCGAGGATGAAGAAGAGGAGGAGGAGTCCTGTTAAGAGAGAGAGTGGAGGATGATATAATAACACGATAATAACAGCACAAGTACAACAAAATGTAATATTGAAAGGTGTTGTAAACACAAACCTTATCCTTCTTCTTCTTCGTCTTCTTCTTCTTCTTCTTCTTGTCCTCTTCACTATCCGAGGATGAAGAAGAGGAGGAGGAGTCCTGTTAAGAGAGAGAGTGGAGGATGATATAATAACATGATAATAACAGCACAAGTACAACAAAATGTAATATTGAAAGGTGTTGTAGAAACAAACCTTATCCTTCTTCTTCTTCGTCTTCTTCTTTTTCTTCTTCTTCTTCTTCTTCTTGTCCTCTTCACTATCCGAGGATGAAGAAGAGGAGGAGGAGTCCTGTTAAGAGAGAGAGTGGAGGATGATATAATAACACGATAATAACAGCACAAGTACAACAATATTGAAAGGTGTTGTAAACACAAACCTTATCCTTCTTCTTCTTCTTCTTTTTCTTTTTCTTCTTCTTGTCCTCTTCACTATCCGAGGATGAAGAAGAGGAGGAGGAGTCCTGTTAAGAGAGAGAGAGTGAAGGATGATATAATAACACGATAATAACAGCACAAGTACAAAGAAATGTAATATTGAAACGTTGTGTAAACACAAACCTTATCCTTCTTCTTCTTTGTCTTCTTCTTCTTCTTCTTCTTCTTCTTCTTGTCCTCTTCACTATCCGAGGATGAAGAAGAGCAGGAGGAGGAGCTGGAATCCTGTAAAGACAGAGACCCGAGGAGGATATATTAAAAATATTAAACAATACATGTACATAAATGTGATACACAGAAGTGTATATTATACAATCCTTCTTTTTCTTCACCTTCTTCGTCTTCTTCTTCTTCTTCTTCTTCTTCTTCTTCTTCTTCTTCTTCTTCTTCTTCTTCTTCTTCTTCTTGTCATCGTCGCTCTCTGAGGAGGAGCTATCCGATGAAGAAGAGGAGGAGCTGGAGTCCTGCGAATCAGATTAAATACAAATATTCACATTGATATCCACAAACAGATCATTTTACATGTTGTATTCATCCAGCGTTATACAAATAAACTAAATGTACCGCGTATATATTAACATTATTCCAGCTCCGTATACCTTTTCTTTCTTCATCTTCTTCTTCTTCTTTTTCTTCTTGTCTTTTTTATCATCGTCACTGTCTGAGCATGAGCCAGAATCCTGTAACAAAACAAAACCAATACATGTTCTCGATTACTCGTCATCATAAGTATATTTAGCTGTACATGTTTCATCAGTACACGGTGGAGATACCTTGTCAAAAGGCCTCATTTTGTTTGTGTACATCCTATAATCACCTTTTCCTTATTCTTATTCAACTTCTTCAACTTTTTCAACTTCTTCTTCTTCTTCTCCTTCTCCTCCCCTCCTTCGCGCTCATCGTCACTCAGCTGGCCTTCTTCGATACCATCGGCGAATGCCTTCGCGCCCCCTGCTGGACCGGAAGCGCCATTACCACCAAACCACACCACACAGCCTCCGACCTTTGCGTGGTGTCTTTAATATAAGTAGTGTCTTTAATATAAGTAGCATACACGTACCAGCAGAGGACAGTTTGCCTTCTTCTTTTGCTTTAAGGTCTCGCTTGGCCTGTCGTGACCACAAAAGAAAACAATGTTTTCCATTTGCGCAATTCATATTTGTGGCACGCATACAGTATACGTGTGAGTATTTCACCTTGTCAGCACATTCATCTTTCTTTTTATCTCCCTCGGTCTCACCGTCTGCAGAAGAAGAAAAAAGAGCCCATCAGTACAGCGTCAACCTCGTGATCGTGATGTTTGCGTGTTGTCGTCTGTTTTGTTGACACTCACCAGCAGCTGAAAGAGCAGCGACGCCGCAGAGCTCGTTCCGCTCTTCGTCCTGCAGAAAATCACAAATCACGAGCTCGGGTTCATGCTGTTCCTCTAAACGGTGCACTGTGTTGTGCATTAACTAATGGAGACACTGCTCATACGTGACATCGTGAAAACTAAGCCTCGTGTACGCAGGAAACAAAGAGAAGACAAATTAAAGCTGACTCAGCATTCTTGCAATAAGTAAAATGCCCTGCGAGGTTTACGAGAGGAGCCGCTTCACCCCTGACCTGAAAAATATACTGAATCATTTGGAGGCTTCGGGCTTTAAAAAAAAAAAAAAAAAGAATACAATAAGCATTATTCACCTTTTTCTTGTCCTTCTTCTTCTTCTTTTTCTTGTCCTTCGCCTTCTCATCTTCATCGCTGTCAGAAGACGAGGAGCTGGAATCCTGTGCCAACGAATAAAATCTCTATAGATAAAGAATTAGGTTGCCAATCGCACCACAATGTGTGACTTTAGTGTGTGTTCAGCAACACAAGTCATGTATTACACTATTATGTAACCAATAAAACATACCATAAATAATGTATTGTGATTGTATTACTGTCTACTTTCCGCAGCATTGATTTACCATGCACTTGTCTTTCTTTTTCTTCTTCTTCTTCTTCTTCTTCTTCTTCTTGTCTTCCTCGCTGTCAGAGGAGGAGGATGAAGAGCTGTCTGAGGAAGACGAGCTGGAGTCCTTCTTTAACACAAACGTGGAAGAATCCGTTTGGATCATTCGTTAGAACAGACAGATGAAACCCAACATAACCATAATAATGCAACTGCATTGAGTAAAAAAAAACAACCTTCTTCTTCTTTTTCTTCTTCTTCTTTTTCTTCTTCTTCTTCTTCTTTTCATCCTCACTGTCGGAGGATGAACTGTCAGATGAGGAAGAGGACGAATCCTGGGACAGAGGAAGTACGGTAGATATGTAATAACATAAATAATTCATATTTCTGAGCGCCTGCGAACTCACTCCTCTACTAACTCTTCAAGTTAATTATCTCCATGAAACCAAACTGACCTCATACCCAAAAAATACTTTTAAAATATTTTTAAGTTTTGGTCGGTAATTTAGTCATTGCTGTTAACTAGTGGGAGGGGATTCAAAAAAGTTATTACTGCAGAAGCTGCTGTTTTATTGAAAATGTGTACGTACCTTCTTCTTTTTCTTCTTCTTGTCCTTCTTCTTCTTCTTTTTCTTCTCTTTCTTCTTGTCGTCGTCGTCATCTGACGAGATGAAATCCTGAAGCAAGACGAGGACGAGAGTTACACGATGAACAACTGAAACAGCAAAAATGGAGAAAAAAAAGGATGAATTAATGAATGAATGAATAATTAATCTCTCTCACCTGGCTTATCTTCATAACTTCTGCACAATGCTGCTCCTCTTGGCCACCAGAACCTGAGGACATTCAATAAGATAAAATGTCAATGAGAATAATATTCTGAGAGACATTTCTTTAATCACATTCTCACTGGGGCAGAAAACTAAATATTCATACAAAATCGACGCAATAGATATCAATGTAATTACAGCCATCTAAGTTTTTTTAAATTAAATACATAAAAATCTGTAAACACAGAGCTTTGTAGACATTTGTTTTACTACTATATGAAAAGGGCCAAATGTGGCCGATAATAAATATCAGAGCGTGCATGTAAGATTTTGACTGACGACAGAAGTCTCTTTTGTGTCATTGCACAATTAAACTGTCAGTTCAGACCATCATGAATAATGTGCAAATGTGCGTTGCACTTACTAGTTATGATAACACTGTCCCAGGCGTACTCTTTCTCTCCTTCTTCGTTCTTCTTCTTCTTCTTCTTCTTTTTCTTCTTCTTCTTGTCATCCTGCAAGGACACGTTGATTCTTTCAAAACAGTATACGTTTAGATATATATTCACACTTTTATTGTACGTCTGCTCGTGTGTGAAGCTTGTTTGCAAAGCGAGTGTTGGAAATATATATAAAGATAAAGTCATTTAGCATCAGGGTTGGGTGTAACTCTACTAGTTACACATTAAGAATGATTCGCCTTCAATACAGTTAGATAACAAACGTCCACACCTACTGTGGAGAGGAAGCACAAAACAAGATATGAGTGTTGATATGCACGCACTGTACGAGTGACCATCGTTACACACATACTGGATGCATGAGCATACAGAATATGCAATTATAACGACATATACTGGATGCATTAGTATACAGCATGTGCAATTGTAATGACGTGCTGTGGTAGATACAGACGTTGCTTAACACATTGCCGATGGGTGTGTTTCCCCTCCTGTCAGTCACCACCTGTTATCGGATCCTGGAGCCTCCGCCTTGAAATACCTTCCAATGTCCACGTCCACCGACTTTTACGCTTTCTGCTATTGACATGTTTCTTTTTATTATTCGTCTGAGTGCGTGAGTAGAGTCCCATCAGAGGTACACAGATGGGCGGCGGCCCCTGTTTGCGGAACGCTTGTTTAAAGCGTTCGAGAGCCGAGTCGCTCGTTTTTCCTGAATCACCTGATTTTCCACCTCCCACGCGCTCCGTGAAGGCAACACGCCATCGTGCGATTGCAGTCACTTGAAACGTGGTGAAGACAAAGAGGTGAATACTAAATGAGTTTTGAGATTTGAGCTCATTCAAAAGCTGAAACTGTTGACAAATCACACCTGGGGAAGGTTGTCTCTGCTAAAAGACACAATAAAAGCTCCATTATATATAAAGCCACCCTAAATATTATCATAAGACACTGTATTGTGAAGCTTTGACAATATCCTCACCTGAGACAGTGACATAGTTAGAAGTGACTATCAATGTGAGCTGAAGGGAAACAGGTTGTGCTCGTGGCCAAGGACTAAATCCAGCAACGCTGCAGGAAAGACTCGTGAAGGATTTACATAAACAAAACTGCATCGTGGAAACGTCACTTCGGCAGTCCCTCGAACTCCTTTCATAGGAGACGTGCTGCTTTCAATGTGTGTGTGTGTGCGTGTGTGCGTGTGTGTGTGTGTATGTGCGTGTGTCATGTTAGAGCAAGTCGGCGTCTGCATGGAAGCAATAACATTCTATAAACCACGTGATCCTTGAGCCTGAGGCGTAACCACAACTCACCTCGCTGTCACTGTCTGAAGAGCTGCTGGAGGAGGAGGAGGAGGAGGAGGAGGAGGAGGATGAGGATGATGATGATGATGAGGAAGAAGAGGAAGATGATGAGCTGTAATCCTGTTAAGAAAGAAGCGGGGAAGTTGTCGATCAAGTCAGTTGAACAGGTTTTTTTTTTTTTATGCCTTTCTTTTGTTGGTGAAAGTGTTAAAGGAGAAACCAAACCAATGAGTCACTACACACACACACACACACACACACACGCGCCGGAGCGAGGCTTTTGTCCTCGGCGGTAGCGCACACGCCCATTCCAGCATTTCTTTCCAGATGAAAGCAAAAGTTGACAGTTGATCTGCATTATGAACATTAATTTCATTGCCAGCGCTGCCCTGTTGTGACTGGCTGTTGCTAGGTGCAGAGCACACCGCACTCGTCACTCAGGAGTCAGGACTTGTGATTGCAGCCGAGAATCAAGGCAACACCTTCAGGAAGCCATCGGACCAACTGACCTCAGAGAACACGGTGTCATCCTAGTGGGCATGAGGAGGCTGGGCGTTTGTCAGCAGAGAAAATACTGAATAATGGCAAGATAAGCTTTTTGAGACACATACTTTCTTCTTCTTCTTCGTTTTCTTCTTCAGCTTCTTCTTCTTCTTCTTCTTGTCTTTCTTGCCGATACCCTCATCCTCGCTGTCCGAGGAGGACAGAGAGCTGTCAGATGAGTCCATCTCCTGGTGGCAGACAAAAAGAAAGAGGCAGATATTATCTACGATGTCCCTCACACAATCTTTAGAAGTCAGCCTGGTGGGAACAATCACACACTATAACAGAGCTGACAAAACATGACCGTTTACAATTTGTACCTTTACTTTAACGCAATTCATCATTTTGCAGCGAAGTGTCTCGAATCGAGGGTGGAAAAAGTAACGTAGGTCAAACATTGACCTTTTTATTCAAATGAGTGTCCCGTGCTGCTCACCTTCCCATCCTTTGCTCCTGCAGGGGGTCCAGGTTTGCACTTCTTTCCCTCCACCTGGGCCGGGTCTTCAGGCTCTGCTTCCTCAGCGAGGCACTTCAGACCACCAGGAGGGGCCGCTGGCTGCTGGACAACTGCAGCGCCTGCTCCCACTGGAGCTACAGGGCAGGGTGACAGGACCACAATGACGCTGGTCTCCTTTTGTTTTTATTTAGAATCCTAAAAGCTCATCTGATGAGCCGCCAGCGTCTACGAACATTGTGGAGGATCAGCAGGTGTTGCAACCTGCACTTCTTCACTGTACAACTCCCTTAAACGGACAGCCAGATTAAAACATGGAAGAGGACCAAAATCAACCATACAGGAGCTAAATGAATAAAATAGTGCGTGTAGATTGTTTACTTTGTAGTTCCCTTTCTTTCTCTCTCCATGAATTCAGCCAATTGCATAAGTATTACCACAATCCAGGAAAAGCACCACACCCTGAACAGTAGAAGGAAAGACGACATGGTCTTTGTTTTGTGTAAATAGTCTATACCTGTCATAGAATCACTTTTATATTAAAAATTAAATTAACAAAATGGATCATTAGCTTTCTTGCTGAAATTGTAATCTGTTGATTAAAGAAAGAGACGCGCCGTAATTATATTAAATCCACACTTTGCAAACTACAAACTGAGTAGATTGCTAAGAAGAAGAAACAATCATATTCAAAAAGACAGCACACCTTTGAGCTGGGGTGACTCCATTTAGGTCCACGCCTGTCCTCTGTCCAGGGACCCACTTCTCGTCTCACGGACCCACCTGTGCACCTGTATGGCAAGTGTGAACCTGACTCTTTAGAGTGTTATGGGCGGGGACACTCGCAAAGTGTACAAAATCACAACTTTCAAAATAAAACCCACTTTGAAATACGATGTTTGACTTTAACAAATATGTATGTGCCAGCTCAAACGGTATTACTCTGTTTACTGTGACATAACTGCTGACAGATTGTACAATTGTATTAATTAACAATTGCTATTATTATGCAGCTGGTTTTATTTTGAAAGCAACAATGTTTTGCACCCAGGTCCTGCTTTGTGTTCTAAATATCTTTCTGCAGGTCTGGCATGTAGGACATGCACTCCAGTGGACGGGTCCTGTCAGTGCACAAAAGGCACTGAATTATTTATTAATCCTCATAAACAATAAGTTTTTTGGCTATTGACAACACATATTTTTCATGTGAAAAATTACACCTATACTGTAGTTTTAAAGTTCATGATGCTTGATCGTCACGCCATTCACATAGACTTCAGGTAGTTCTAGGAAATACTTGCTAATTAGGAGTCAATAAACTAACCGATTTACAATATTCATATAGAGCAACAACCTATGTATTACGTTACACCACTGTTTTTTAAAAGCAAGAATTTGAGGAATGGCAAGTGTAATGTCTCGAGTCACCTGCCTTGTGGACATTTTAGTGGTGAGGCTGCAGATTGCAAGCCACAACATGACCCTCCGCTCACCCCCCGTGAGAGCTACGGAGGCCAGGATCAGGATCTTGAGTGAGGTTACTGCTTCTACGTTAATTAATGTGGGCATGAACACTTACGAGAAACTAAGAAGGGATAATCAGGCACGTTGTCATGAAGGACAGGCGTGCACAAACATGCACAATCTAAGTGACAGACAATCATTTATTTCATCAGTTGGGACATTGACTCCCACTATTTTAATGCTACAATGGTTGTCCAAATTATTGAATAGGCATTGACTGTTGGTGGGGGGGAAAGTACTTTGTGAAAGAGGGATTACTCACCGTGGACGTGACACACACACACACACACACACACACACACACACACACACACACACACACACACACTGCAAACTGAAGAAGAGAGCGTAACATTTTGAAAAGTGCAAAACAAAAAACACCAAAATATATTTAAAAAATCTGACTAAGCAGTGCCCTCCTGTGAAAAAAACTAAATATACAAAAATAATATAAACGAATGAAAGAAAACAGAGCTCATTTAATTCGTAAATGTCTTTATATGCAATTATACATTTTCTCCCATGTAGAGTGCTCTTATTTCTAATCAAAAGGGACAGTCATATTGTGTATATATAATTATCATTATATCTAATGTATTGTATATTGAGATCATTGAGGCCCTCAAAAAAAGGTTATAACTCAGTGACCGTGACACAAGTTAAAGTGAACACTGATTTAATTAAAATTATATGTTAACAGAGAACGGTCTCCATTAAGAGGATATTCAGAGTTTTAATCTAAGGGTACAATCATAGCCTGTATCTAAGAAGGGTAGTATACTACTTTGATTTTCCACTCCTTTCCAGCTTCCGTAGTATAGAAAAATGCGTAAAGTTACCCAGAAACAACCGAGTCAGCGCAATTCCGGAAATGTAATTGTGTTTTCAAAATAAAAGCTTCGGGATACCGCAATTCAATTAAAATATGATTCAAGAACAAACACTGGATCTCACGTGGCTATATTATGTCATATGAAGCCCTCACTCCTCACACGTATAAATCAGATAAGATACAAACACGGGCTAATGAAGTCGATACAAGACGACACAGCGATCATATTTTGAAAAACGTTTACGGAAACGACGCGTATCGCACACTGGCGAACTAGCTAGTCATGGAAGTACACGGCACTCTTTATGACCACTTTAGGGTGAGCTTCTCTTACCGTTTAGACTTTTTAATTTAATGCGACGTAGAGTAACGCGCCCAATTTAAAGAAGACAACCGACGCACGGCCTTCTTTAACCCCCCCCCAAAAAAAGAAAAGTTGTTTTGAAATAATGAACGGTCAGTTCTTTGTCAGCCACTCGGTTGCTAGAGGACCAAAGGGACGCCATGACAGCGGCTTTAAATAGGCGTCCGGCCACACTGACGGTGACGGTGCTGGCCGCGTTGTGGGTCAGTTCGGTTCGGTGCCGCGTCGTCGGGTCTCCCGGACCGGGATGCGACAATGGAAAGGTAGCACACTTACGGTGGCGTGAACATATCAGTTTTCGGTCCAGTCGTTAACATGTAATGACGTGTGCGTGTGTGTGTGTGCGCGCGTGTGTGTGCATGTGTGTACGTGTGTTAGCTGTCTTTGGACAGGGACCTGCCAGCGGACGCTGTTTATTGGGACTGTCCTGGGTCTACATGGCCAGAGTCTTCTCAGGTAACCATGGATACAACCGACCATCTCTGGCCCAGTGTTGACACAGTGTATGATCCTGTGGTGAGTAAACACTTTATTTGACCCTTGGCCCCTCGAACACGCAAACAGAAAAGTGATGTATTAAAATGTTTTAGTTGCGATACTGAGTGTTTGTCTAAGGTGACTGCTGAGTGTTTATAACCCAGACGATTAGGCAATAAAATATCATCTGACCTGATTTATTTTTTCACTGCAGCCAGCCAGGCAGATCTGCATGGATAAATCTATTTCCTACAACCATACCATTCCCAACAGGTAAGGCTGACTGGACAGATATATAGATGTGTGTGTGTGTGTGTGTGTGTGTGTGTGTGGGGGGGGCATTGACATGTGCATACACGTATATTAATATGGACACCTTTATCCACAAATATCTAATTACACTGTTTTTGATGTCCTTTACTTCCTCCGGTTGCTGTGCTTTGTATTACTGCAATAAAATTCTCTTTGTCATGACATGGGGGCTTTTGAGGACATTGCGATGTGCGTGTGTCTGTGTGTGTGTGTGTGTGTTATAGTGGAGCGTACAGACCAGTAAGGGCAGAGAGTGGAGAATACTTGTACTGTCCTCCTCAACGGTGGCTCAATAACTTGCACGTAAGTCTCAACATCCGACACGTCTTCTGTCTCTCCACTCTCACGGCAGTTGAATCAATTTGTCTGCTTAGCACAGAGGATTAAAAGATATTTTAGTTTTTGAGAAAACTCCTGTTAGTCCATTTGAGGCGATGACGTGAACCCAGACATTCTCCCCTTTCGCGTATATTTAGTGACGAAGACGGTCACACGTGTGTTTGTGTATATTCACCAGCACGGAGCGACCGTGTTGCTCTACCACCCCTGTGCTCCTCTCCGCGAGCGACTGCTTCTGTCTGTCCTGGCCCGCTCCTGTCTGCCAGACTACATCGTGACCTCACACCCTCGGCTCAGTGAACACACGGTGAGCCACAGACGGCCTTTTTAAGGCCTTTTTATGAGTGAGTGGATCCTCACTGTTTGCTTTGTGTTCAGCCAGTGGCCTTTGTGTCGTGGGGTCACACCTTGGAGATGTCCACCGCGGCATCGTCAGACGTCTATGGCTGGCTGGAGACCACCACATCCACGAGAAGAAAGAAGGTTGTTGGTGTGAACCCGAGCAGGAAGTACAACCTGCTGTTGACCCGGTCAGCTGAGCAGCGCTGGCAGCAAGACGCACATCCAGAGGAACGCTCCGCAAAAATGAAGGTTCGCAGACTTGACTGTTTATTCACATGGTGTGACTTATTATTAATGTTCAACGCACTCCGATAAAAGTGGTTTTGTCGATGTCTCTAAGGATCTCTTGTTGTAAATCCCCAGGAGTCTCTGAGGCAATGCTTTGAGCGGACCATCTCCTCTCAGCTGACTGGAGCGATGGAGACCGAGCCGGAGTCCAACGTGAAGAGAGAAAGCTTGAAACTAACGAAAGAGAAAGGCAAACGCAGGTGGATAAGAGCCGCCGTTAAAGAAATACGGGAGGATGGTGAGGAAGGGAACAAGAGAGCAGACACAATAACACACCTGAACAACAGAACCACCACCATCAGCAGGACACGGGACATCCAGAACTACAACTTCACGCTTGGACCATCTACAGATTCCCCTCTGGGGAGCAGGACTCTCTTAGACACTCCAGAAGCTCCCTCTCAGTCAAATCAGGACCTTACACCCAGGTCAACGACTCCTTTGGGGACAAATATGTCAAGGACTACACTCACAAGTGATCCTCAGATAAGCAGGCTGACCCCGCAGACAGCGGCACGGCAGCCCAGTCCGAAACGTACTGGCATCGTAAACCCTCTCGCAGATGGTGTGAACGGGGAGCATCGCCAGACTGCCGGGCCTGAAGATGAAGATGAAGGTAACGACTCAGTCGAGCAGAGAGACGACAAAGACTTTGCTAAACACAGCCTGAAAGACAAAGACGACAATAAAGACAACGCAGCAGGAGGCAGCAGGAGGGATAACGAAGTGGTAGATGTTAAAGAGAGAGAGTTGGAACACAAGCAAACACACAGCGACACACACCCCCGTCACGAGAGTGAAACCGTTTCCAAAACCCAATCGGAGACTCGGCCCGAGCCACAGCGACACCGGAACCCGCAGTCGTCCAGTCACCTGTCCAACAGCCCCGACTGCGACGGCTGCAAAGCAGGCGGAGGCTGCGAATGCGACGAGGACTCGGGGGCCTCGGACGCTGTGAATAAGGGGCTGCCGAGGACCCCGAGGACCGACGAGGCGGTGTGGGCAGCAGCAGCACTGGGCTTCCTGCTGATTCTCCTGACACTGTCGGTGCTACACACACGCCTGTACCGCCACTGGAGGACCACGCCCAGTCTTTACTGGCGCCACCCAGAGCAGGACTACGACAGTGTGGCAGGTAGAGCTGTCTAATCGTGTTAGGTTACCCTCTGCCTAAGCCAAATTTAAGAGATCCCACTAATTGTGTGTGTGTGTGTGTGTGTGTGTGTGTGTGTGTGTGTGTGTGTGTGTGTGTGTGTGTGTCCTCTAGATGTGATCCGCAGGAGGCTACGGATTGCAAACAAGAGGCGGAAACGGGGCAGAAGGCGGGAGTGTGTTCTTCTGCCTAGTTCCTCCAGCTCAGATGAACTTCCATAGGAGAATGAAGGACACCCAGGAGTCATTGCATGTAGAGACGGTGAAGAGACTCTGTCAATGAAAAGAGACTGAAACTCATCATTTGGGCAGCATTCCTAATAATCAATCTATCGATACAGTATACATAGCATACAGCAGCGATTCTTAACCACTGGCGAGGCTCAGAGCGTCATCTAGTGGGCTGAGACGGTACTGGGAAATGATAATGTCAAATTAAAGAAGAAAGAAAACGGTAATTTATAAAGCTAGCTATTTTTTTAATCTAAATGGAGTCAATGGGTTTATCTGACAGCTGGACTGGACCACCACAATCAGAACAAGTTGCTGGATAACGTGGAAGCTGAACCTGAATTTCCACATAACTGCTCCAGGGTCAGTTAGAGCCTGAATGGAGCCTTTTTACACATTTTCTTTAGATTGAGACCGTCATTATATTTACCTCTCCTTGTGTTTTTTTTGTTGGACCATCCAAAATGAGCATTGAGTTATGAAAAGCCAGAAGACCGAGGTCAAAAAGCATCAAATAATATTTTATTGTTTTTGTACAACTTCTTCCAATGCATGTGTCTGGTCGTACTGCTTATTGTGCTCCATGTATCACAACAATATTTGACAATTCTTCTATCAGAGGATAATTTTTTTTATTGTGCTCCATTTTGTCAACGTTTTGAATAATGTCGCTTTTACCCGTGAAGGTTTATTATGTGAATATGTAAGTTGCTGTTGTAAGCAACGCCGTGCGCAGCGTGTTTTTCAAAGACAATAAATTCCACTCTGTGGAAACGTTCTCATATCTTTTAACACAAATGTGTTGGCCTTAAAGGAGTCGCGATGATGATATGAACCGATCAGGACTGCATACACAATAAAAACATAGTTTGTTTGAAGACCGATACAGCTCAAAATAAAAAGAGTGAATGGCCGTCTGCAAATTACCTTTGAATGAATTAAAAAGTAACAAATAACAAAAGAAATATGACTTACTATCGTAGAATAAATACATTTAAAAAAAGGCTTTTAAAAAAGATATCGGGAAGTAAATTGATGCACTCAAACTTGTCCAGTTTATAAAATCATCCTTCCACATTACGGAGCTGTAAATACACACTTGTCCTTATTAGAGTGAGCCAGAAGAAACGTGCACACAGATCCAGGACATTTGACTTGTTTTACTATTTTATTACAAATGTACAGCTTATGAGTTTCCATTACGTTTGACCTCTTCAAAGGCATTGTTTCGTCTACTTTATACAGTTGTTTTTTTTAACGTCTTCTGTTAAAAAAAGGTAACCCTCCCGTTAACCCATCTCCCAAAGTGTAGCAACATTACAGGCCACAGTGCACTGCCGATGGCTGCGTATCACAAGTGTGTGTGCGTGTGTGTGCGTGTGTGTGTGTGCGTGTGTGTAATTCACTGGGTTAATGTCTGTACTTCGTAGAAGGCTTGGTCCAACTGATGAGTTGAGAGTGTTTCTGACGTTGGAGAGTATGTGCTGAATCTTGGACATGATGGAGGTGTGAAGGTGACGCGTGTTGAATGTTCCCCCCCCCCAACGTAGTGTCGAGTGACTTGGGGGGGGGGGGGGGGGGGGGGGAAGGACCGGGCCATGTGCATTGTTGATCTCCCCCCCCCCCCCTCTCCCCCCTCTTAACATTTTGAGATGACTGTAGCGCTTCAGACCGTTCCCATCGGTCAAACCCTGCATCCTGCACGCAATGTACTTGAGTGAAGAACTTCGGGGGGGGGGGGGGGGGGGTACATCGCGTAGATCCTACTTCACCCAGCGGGGTGTTTGAAGATGGAGCATCAAACTGGTGTTCTGGCTCCTCGTGGTAGGATCGCTAATATGTACACTTATAACTACATTAAAAAAAAAAGGGGCCGATACCACAAGCATAACCATATTTCACGAGACTCAAAATATCTACAAGTACATTGGTGTCAAGTCTGAAGCGCTGAATGAAGCTCTCCCGTAGCCTGAAGCCCACGCGGGGCCGACAAAATAGACTGAAATATCTCGCAGACACACCCCAACGTATAGCTTAATATAAAATATAGCATGAAAATATATGTTCGTATATAAGGAGTCTAGAACTTGGGCAATCGTGATTGAAGGGACCGGTGTTTCTTTGCTTTTGCTGTCAGGAGATGATGATGATGATGATGATGGTGATGATGGAGATGACGATGATGATACATTTCACGAGACTTCTGGACATGATCGGTGTTGACAGGGTACAGAAAACAAACAAACAAAAAAAAAAGAGTGCGAGAGTGATGAAAAAAAAAGGAAGTGAAAAATGAAACATGAATAAAGTGGACAGGGATGCGCTGACGGTGGTCTAGCATCAGCCTCTCAAAGTGTCCGGGGCTAATTGAGGTCTAATTGCAGTACGAGGACAAAAAAAAAAAAAAAAAATGATGAGATGCAACAGCTGTTTGGAGGTCAGTGTTTCAGGCAAGTCAATTTTATGTGCAAGAGGCCGTCTGAGCACCGAGCCGGATTATAGAATATAGAATATACCAACGCAAGACCAACACTTTGAGGTCAGTGGTGAGTCCAAACCAGAAGAGGACGGTCCTCCTGCCAGCGAGGTAAACATGTTACATCCCACCTGCCAGCCTTGGTTACAGATTCCTTCGGCATCAGTTCAACAAGCTTTACACCCACAGTGAGCTCAGGGTGCGCTCTCTTCTTTGCTCCCAAACTCTCGTGGCCTCGATCCGAGATCACCGGACACTCGAGAGACGTCGACGCGACACAAACTACATCAGGGGTTGAATCCGTCTCGGATGAGCAACGCGTTCTCCTCGGGGTGAAGTGATGAGCATCTCTCAGTCGGGACGACTTCAAGCGGCACTGCAACATACATGTGCATCGACCTAATGGGACTAAACATTTGTCTGCATGCATGCAAATAGTGGCTGCTGTGTAATATAAGCACCCGGGTGCACACCCACCGTGTACATGGCATACTGATTGAAGAGATGATTCCACTGGCTCTGCTAAATGAGGCAAATGGTCCTGTCCCCATGCACCGAGGGGCTCTCGGTGTGACAGAAAATCAACACCAAAAACGTGTCTGTGTGTGTGTGTGTGTGTGTGTGTGTGTGTGTGTCTGTGTGTTTTCGTGAATCCCAGTTGAGCACATGAAAATGAGAATCGTATTTGAGAGACAATAAGAATAAAAACATACATAAACAGTTAAATCAAGATGACAGTAAAAATATCAATAAAAAAAAAAAAAAACAATAGGCATGATAAACAACAACAATAACACAAAAATTATTCCAGTGTAAGTCAGTAATCTTTGTCCGTGTAAAAAAGAAAAGCTAAAAAAAAAATAAAAAAATTTAAAGTGCAGACCAAACCCATCTGCGTATTAAAACACAACAAAGAAAAAGACGACGACGAAGCAAGAGAGGAAAGAAATTAAAACATGCCGGACCATGCTGTGTACCACCGACAATAAGGGGGGGGGGTCTCTTCTCTGCACCGCAAGCACATCCTGTCTGGGACGGGAAAGGAGACAGAGGAGAGCCTCATGTCTGGTTGGAGAGAGAGAGATAGAGAGAGAGAGAGAGAGAGAGAGAGAGAGAGAGAGAGAGAGAGATAGAGAGAGAGAGAGAGAGAGAGAGAGAACGTCCTGACTCCGCCGTACGGAGGGGATGGAGATGATGCGGCGTATGTCGCGGCGGGTCGTTCTACTTCCCTCTTCGCGGCGTACCCTCCCTCACTCTTCTAGCTCAGGTAAACGGGGCGAGAGAGGGACGACGAGTGACGGGTCAGAATAAATTAAAAAAAGCGGTAACGTCTCCGGTAGCCGGTTCACTGTACATCGCTCAGCGTCTCACGCGTGCTCGTCACAGTTTGTAGCGGTTTATTATACACGTCTGATTCCAACAGGTCACTTAGGCAGGCCGTCGTTCCCGTGTGGGATCCTCCCACTTGTCCTTTCTCTACTTTCTCTTCCGCACTTGTGGAATTTCTCCCTTCTCCGGCCCTCAGTGGTGTTTCTACTAAACAATCAATTATCTTTTGCTTTCATCCGATTCCTTTTTTTCCATGCATATTCCAAACGTCTTCTTTCCTCATTGCGCCCCATCAGTCACTCCCCCTCCCTCTTTACAACGCAGTGTGATCAGGTTTCCACCCTCCGTCTCCTGTTTAAGAAGCTCCTCCCATCTTTCTTGGCCCCTCCCCTCTCCATCCGTTCCACGCATTTTGTCGGGTCACTGTTTCTTCTCCCGGGTCGTGATGGTGACCAGTTGCTTGGCAGCCTTGGCGATGTCGTAGGCGCACTGGATGACCTGCTGGGTGAGCAGCTGGTAGTCCACCGCGGGGCCCCCGGGCTCCGAGGGCGCCGCCTTGCGGCACTCCACCTGCAACCGCGAGGCGCTGGAAGCCAACAAGCGCAGGGAGCTGTGCACCGCGTCCAACGCCGGGCGCTACGGAGAAAGGAAGGGCATCAGCGCTCAGCCAGCATCGTGTCGGCATAGCGAGACCGAGGAAGAAGAGCGCCACCGGGACGAGGAGAGACAAAGAGACACAGGGAGGGGGGGGGGTAACTTACTCTGGGGAAGAGAGAGGCCATCTCAGTGACAGCAGAGTGGATCTTCTCGGAGCACGGAACAAAGCTAAAGAGGAGAGACGTAAGATCTTTAGTTTAGTCGAGGAGCAGAACGATTTAGGACGCTTTGAACTAGTACAGACCTTCTTTTTTTTTTAAATATACATCCAAAGTACGAGCACAACAACTCCCTCAAGAGTGTCTGTCAATGAGTCCTGTGACTCCCTGTGTTCTCTAAACTTGTCAGCGAGGATATAATGAGGATCGTTTCTTCTAAAAGACCCCCTTCTCACGCCTTACCTGTCGTGTTTGAACTCCTGAGCAGCCCTGAGCAGCTCCTGGATGTTCTTGGTCACCTGCTCGGTCTTCAGTATGACGTCCTCTGTGCAGGGCAAGGTGGGGTCTGGCTCCCACGCCTCCCCACCTCCCCCCTCCTCAGAATCCCCACGGCCTTCCTCCTCGCTGCTGCGGCCCATACTGACGACAGAGAAACCCATAAATACACCTTAATTAACACCTTGGAATAAATCAGTCACAGAGGACATGAACCCCCCCCCCCCTGTAACGCTGTCAGAGTCCAACATCTGAAGAGACAGCCTGCTGTTTTCTCATTAACAACCGTTAATAAAAAAATCATTAACCCTCTTAATGTGTGGACTGCTTAGTAAGAACACACAAACATGGAGCAAATATCAATGTTCAGAATGCTTTAATTAATGACAAAATGATATAATATTATTATTATAGAGAAGCCAAGCAGGACAACACTTAAAAGTAAGAGGAGAGCCAATCGGACTTTCACTATCGGCGTCACGTGCGATGAGCAATCAAATCGTAAAAATGTCCTCAAATAAATGGCACACTCATATCCTTTGCGTGTGCAATGCGGCGCGCTGACCTTAGCGAGAAGTCGTACGTCTGCGTGTTGTCATAGTCGCTGTCGGTGCCGCTGCCGTGCTTCTCCGATTTGGTCCCCTGGGGGAAAGAAACACGCTCCGTCAGGGCGATTATGACCTCACCAGTGGATGGGCAGAGTTCAACCAGAAGTCCAATAAGTTGTGCATATTTTTAAAAAGTTGTGTCAAATCATCAGTTAGAATATTCATTCATTTATTTAAAATTTTTAAAAAAAGCTAAATAATTTGGGGACGTTGACATTTGAAGCCCAATTTGGATGATGAAGTGTCCAATATTCTTATATATCTTTAGGGAGACTGATTTTGACCCAAAATCTGAATATGGAGTGCAGGATCGAGAAGGTCAGACACACTCACCATGTATCGGCCCATCTCGGTCGACCCAGACAGATGATGGCCCCCGTACGACGCCGGGCCCCCTGTGCCGCCCTTCCGTACCTGTGAAACGAGGTGGGACGGGGTAGAGAGGAAGAGAGTGGTGGAGGGATAGAGACAAGAGAGAGAGAGAGAGATGTGTGGACAAAAGAGATGGAGAAGGGTAATGAAAGATTAGCAGACGAAGAGATGGATGAAGAAAGAAAAAAAGAGCGAGGGGACAGAGGGAAGAGATGTTTTTTTTTTAGAAACAGCAGAAAAACAAGGATGAATGAGCCGGTGAGAGAAGCGGCGGATCAACTCGGCAGCTCACCCATCATCCCCTCAACATGCCTCTAGAGTTATAGCTAACACTGAAATGCTAAGAACACTAAACGGGCTGGTGATGAGGGACTGCACGTCACATCTCACATGGACTACACACAGACTAACGTTGATCTCCATGACGATGATGCATAACAAGCAGCAGTGGGTGCATCGTTGCATGTGGGAGAATCCTATGGCACTATTTGATTGAAATGGAAAACAATGACATGATATGAATGCTTACATCCAGAGGATGCACGGCTGCACTGCAGTGAGCGAGGGACAGACGGGTGGAGAGACAGACAGACAGACAGACAGACAGACAGACAGACAGAAAGGAAACAGACAGACAGGTAAATCTTTGTGTGTGGAGACACATACGTGGACACGACTCCGTGGAGGTCTCCCTAGAATATTCTGGGTGCTTTGTGTGTCTGCTTACCGTGGGTTAAACATGCTGCTGAATGCTAACACTGGTAAAAAAAAATGTCCTTCCCTTTTTGTGTGCGTGTGAGTGCATGAGCGTGTGTGTGTGTGTGTGTGTGTGTGTGTGTGTGTGTGTGTGGGTGCACTCACATGTGGGTGATCATAGCAAAGTCGAAATAAATTAAGCAGCAGTCCAGAAGCAGGAGCGCTAACTGGGAGGTTTAAAAAAGGGGTTGAGAAGGTAAAGATCAAAAAGGGTAAAGAGAAGGCCAGAGAGCGGAGAAATCAGAGGCGTCCCCAGCCAACCAATCAGAGAGCAGAATACCCAGTTCCCATCTTTCTCCTTAACGCCACATCTACGCACTTTCCCCTCCAGGGTGCTAGAAATCATAGGTCGGGGGCCCTCTGAGGCAAATTTTGTAATTTGTGATTCTGGGCTATGCAAAATAAACTGAAATTGGAATTGAATTGTTCTTAGACACACTTCACATTGGATTGGGGTTCATGCACGACTTTAAAGAGAAGGATCGGGAACTGAGATGCGGGGAGGGATAAAGTCGAAGGGAAATAGAGAGAGGTCAGGATTGGACCCATCAATCAGGCCAAAGAGAGCCAATCGTGGCCACCGAAAGGGAGGTGGGAAGTAGAAGGGGGGGCCGGGGGAGTTCTAACTTACGCTGGGTGTGTTGAGGGGCTGCAGGCGGGCTGCCAGGGAGTCCAGGACTGGGGGACCATGGGCCGTGGGGCCGGGGGCCGCCCCTGGCTCGTACATTGAGAAGGCCTGGCGGTCCCTTCGGTAGGAGTGGGAGTTGGGGGCGACTGAGGAGGGCACCGACAGCCCTGGGGGGTCCACTCCTGTCCCAAACCCACCCGGGCCCCCTCCGCCTACACCTCCTCTCATCCCGCCCCCTTGCCAGTGGCCTCCTCCTCCACCCCCTCCTCCTCCTCCTCCTCCTCCTCCTCCTCCGCCAGGTCCCCCTACCCCATGGCCAGCTGGCCCCCCAGCCTGCTGGCACCCCCGCAGCGCACTGTTCTCTGTCTGCATCCGCGTGATCTACAGGAGAGGAGGAAGGGAGCAAGGAGGGGTGAGAGGATGGAGGGAGGGATGGAGGAAAGGGGCATGGGGAGGTTGAAGGGAAGGGAGGGGGGTGTCAACTGAATGGTCAAAGACAAGCATCCAAAATCACAGGTACAGTAAAAAGGCTCACACATGTTAACTCACATTAGTACTGGGGAGGGAGGGAATATGTAGTAAAGGCAATTAAATAGGTTACATGTCGAAGTGGGAGTTAGGTTTTGGGAATGGGATGGAAGAACTTATAAATATGTGTATATACTGTATATGTGTTGTTTTCCAGGGTAAATGAGGGCTCACCTGCACTGAGGCACGTTAACCAGAGCATTTGTTATCCGCGGTGTTTGTGCACATAAGTGTGTGCTTACAAGTTCCCTCGCTCCTCATCCAAATGCCGAAAATAAACGCCTCGACTGAATCACTGGTTACATAAGCCGCCGCCGGCCGAGCACTAATGAAACGAGTGTCCGTCGCGGCCTCGCTCCATGTTGGAACGACGTCTGCTTCGGTTACTAAATCACACTGAAAAGGCTGTGACCGCGTTCATCTTCCAAGACACAATGGAGGCGACGACGAGACATGCACTGGTCTCTCCATCATCCTGCCCTCCTTCCGTCTGAATCCTTCCCTCCTCTTCTGATTTTATAATATCACTTTTATATATTTCAGGTTTTTATGTCGACCTAAGAAACCATTCATGCTGCCCTTTTTTTTCCCATCTCTCTTTCCTGCCCCCGTTTGTTCTCTACTTCTATCAAACAACGTAAGAAGTGAGCTAAACTCCCATTTTCTGCTTTCTCTCTGTACTTTTAATCACTCTTCCTTATGTGCCCGCCTGTCCTTTCCTCCTTTCCTCCTTTCCTCCAGACTGCCTACCTCCTTCTGGAGCCGCCGGAGCTCCTCGCTCAGGTTGTTGTTGACCTTCATCAGCTGCTGCACCTTGGCTTCTGAGGAGGCCAGGGCCTTCTTCACCTCCAGGTACTCCTGCAGGGTGATGGGGCCGTCTGACAGGTCTGATGAGTCCATGCTCTGGATCGATGGGACAGAGGGACGGACAGAAAGAAAGACAGAGAGGCAGAAAGGCACAGACAAAGTGAGGCTACTTCAGGGTAAAAAGCCAATGTGGAACACCTCATGAATGTGCCGTTAACGCTCCACTCTTATCTTATATACAGGATGTAACGTATGCAGTCTTTGATGCAGTACTATGAGGAAGGATTGGGGTTAAGAAGTATGACTTAGTGCCTTTTAAACTGGATAAAACACAGCTTACAACTGTGTGGGTGTGAGAGGAGGAGGGCTGGCATGCAGCCTGGAGGCCAGCACTACAGCTGATAGACAGTGGTGCCTCAGTTCTTGTTCCCAAGGCACCATCTGGCCCCACTTCCTGTGACCCTGGAGCATGCTAGACATAGTCACTCATGTCTATACCGCTCCCTAAAAGGCCGTCATTGACTGTTCTTAAAAGTGCTTTGTCTGCAAATTTGTCCTCCTCCTCCCCAATCCATTTGTATTTTACTCTCATGCCTCCACTCAGTACTATAGATAACACAAAACGTAACTCAATACACTGACTATGAATGCAGGCGCAACAAATATTGTATGTCTAGAGTGCAGATGAGAGCGGAACCTCACACTCGTGGTTTGCCAGAGTTCTGACCGATGAGGTAAACAAGTCCACAGGAAAAAAAAGGAGATAGTTACTGGTTCAGCTGTTGTTTACTTTGACATTTCTACCACTCCCACTCTGCACCATTTTTTTTTTTTTATATCTCACTCAATCTCTTCCTCTCAGCACACTCTCTCTCTCTATGAACAATGCCTCTCTGACAAGCACTCAGAGTAGCTGATGATGTCACTCAGGAGCAATGTGGCAGCCCTGACTGTGGCCACTCCCCGCAAAGCATGCTGGGACAAGCAGTCATGAAGAGGGGAAACCATGGAACATATCTTTCAGAGCTAATGCAACTGCTTTTCTAAAAAATAATAATGATTGAAAGGAACGCGACTGAATTGTTTTGAATTGAGTGACATTTAAAAACTCCCACTTCCCCCAAAAAAAATGTATGTGACAAGATGTACATTGGTCTGTTTCGGTACGTTACCTTTGCACGGTTGCTGCGTTGCGTGTTGTTGTTGTTCTGCGTGGTCAGCTCGCTGTCTGTGTCTTCATCCGACGCTACGCTGTCGTAGTCATGCTGGTCATCATCGATGCCCAGATCTAACGTGTCTGGCAAGGCAAACGTGTGGATCTATTAGTCTAAACATTAAAGTGTATCAGCCCTCCTCTGTCTGCTTCATCTGCTTTAAAGAAAGGTCCGACTGATCACTGAATTTGGGGCCAGCTTTCCCCCCCCCCCCCCCCCCCCTGGAGTTTAAAAGCTGGTTTCACACAAGAACCAGTTGTTAGAGGCAAAGGAGGTCATTTAAAGTCTCTCTTCAAATAAAGATGTGCATGTAAATGTAACTCTTTAACAACCAATCCTAAAGGAACCACCAAGTTGCTGGACTGGATCCAGTTCAACGTGTTGCTGCTTGGGACGGTAATCACGTTTGCGTCTAAAATGTTTGAGTTTTTTTTTTGTTGCTATTCTTTAAAAAGCTTTATAATTGCCTTCAGCCCTCCGTCCCTTCCTCCCTCCCTGTGTCTCACCAGTAGGGCTGCTGAGTCCTTTCCCCTGCTGTCTCCTTTTGGCGTCGCTCAGGATGTCGATGATGAGCGTGGCGAACTCCCGGGCGTTGAAACGAGCCAGCTTCTGGCGGCCCTGAGAGCGGAGCGAGGCGGGGCGAGTTAGAAAATCGGGATTACTGGCATGAAATGCAAAAGTTGTCTCATCAGTTGTGTGGAATACAGATACAATCCAGCCGCCTTGTGGGACGACTGTGGTCAACGACCATGTGCTGTGGAAAAATACAGTCATGCCTAACATCATCATCACACACACACACACACACACACACACACACACACACACACACACACACACACAATCAGGATTGCGCTCACACATACACAAACAGGAGGAAAGAAACTGCTGAACTGGAAATACTGCAAGGAGCGACGTGCTATTCATACCGTACTCTGGGAGACAAAAGCAGGTAAAAAATGCTGTGTGTCTCCCCCCCCCACCATATATAGACAGCAGGCACTGACAGATCACAGTGAGCCGGCCACTCAGGGCGGAGCAAACGTGAGCAGCGCAGGTGTGTGTGTGTTTTTTTTTTTTTTTTTACGGTGTGTGTTAGAAGTCAATGTTTACACTAATGAGCCACACAGATGAGGAGGAACTGTGTGAGAGGACGTATGGGATTTCTCTCACAGAGAGAGAGAGAGAGAGAGAGAGAGAGAGTGAGGGGGGAGAAGCACAGATGGATTACATCATTTCCTCATTTTTCACGGGCGAAGAACATCGCTCGTTAATTTCACAACACATTCTCGGCTTCTCCCCAAAACACATACGCGGGCGGTCCAATGGTCCAAGATATGCATGTGCTCTTGTTGTTCTATCCCCTTAGTTTGCAGTTGTAGGACTGTGCACAGGTAAGAAATATCTGCAACACAAACGTATACGAGTACCCGCATGCCACCTGTAGGTGTGTGTGTGTGTGTGGGAAGGAGTGTGCGTGCATGTTTACCTGGTTGCGCGTGGCAGAGTATTCAGGATTGACGGGCAGGAAGGGCACCGCGCTGCGCTCGGTGACCAGCGTGCTGTGGTTCTGGGTCGTAAGCCAAACTGGAGACACAGATATGGAGCAAAGAATAAGTCTGTGTCAAGTGTGAGTGTGAGTGTGAGTGTGAGTGTGAGTGTGAGTGTGAGTGTGAGTGTGAGTGTGAGTGTGTGTGTGTGTGTGTGTGTGTGTGTGTGTGTGTGTGTGTTTAACAAGGAGCACCTAGTCCATCCACCCACACATGCATACAAGCATAAACAAGAGCACAGTGAAAACCATACAGAAGAACCTAAAACTGGATTCAGGCCCCTATAATCCACCAGTTTGAGGCTTTGAGCCCTGCCTGTGTGTGTGTGTGTGCGTGTGTGTGTGTGTGCGTCTTTGTATCCTTTCCACTTACCTGCTGTGTTTCTGTCAGAAAGCAAAATTTGACTGCTACTGCTACTGAAGGAAAAGAGAGAGAAGAAAGGGGGAAAAAAGAGAAGGAGACAAGGAGGAGGAGGAGAGACTCAAGAATTTCTGAGGCAGTTCCTCAGTTCCTCACTCCGTCTCTCCTCCTCCTCCTCCTCCTCCTCCTCCTCCTTTTCATTTTCTCCTCCTCACTCCGTCTTTCAAATGTACTCTCTGTTCTCTCAACATCTACTTTCTCTTCCTCTTTTCTTCTTAAAGTGCATGTTGGTGATGTCTTGTTTTCTATTACTTTCAACGTCTCGCTTCCATACAAGGAAGAAGGACACATCTCCTTCATAGAGGGGGCAACAGGAGGCAAGGGAGGAGAGTCGGGCTCACCTGCATCGTTTTCTCGGCGGTCTACCTCGTCATAGACGTCCATCGCTAGCTCCTCAAACAGTCGGTTGTTGAGCTGTCGCACGCACACACACACACACACACACAATAAATATCATTGACAATAACACTCCTAAAATCATGTATAATATTACTATTTTATTTTAGTATCAATTAGGCACTGCTGTTCGTATATCTTCTTATGCACTTTTAACTCTTGTATTTACATTTTTGTTGTTGTAATTTTACTTGAACTATTTGTGTCGAATTGTTACCGTGTATATATATTTAGCTTACTCATTGCTATTCTATTCTATTATGCACTGGTGTCAGTATTACTTATTTTACTCTTGGTAATTTGTATTCTATTCCTCGTTTATATATCCATGTTGTAATATCTAATCAAAGTTTGGCCTAAGAGTTTAATAAAGTTCAATCTTATCTTTATCTTATTCATGCCAAAACTTTTGCGTCTTGATTTGTGAGTACTTCAAGTACTTTAAATGTTGATAACCAACCGTCAGATCTCAGTTTTTTGGAGTACTGAAATGTGGGGCTGAACAGATGGCCCTGGAGCGGACAAACATCATTTTGGAACGGGAAATCTGGCCCATACACCAACCAACTTTTTTTGAACCCATTTTATTTTTAATTACTCTCGACACACGAAAACCTGCCAAATCTATTGACCGAAAACGTGGCCATTTCTTCGCAACCGTCTGTAGAAATGTAATGCACGATGTTCGACAAGTCGACATTTAAAAAATCTCACAATTCAATCCGACTCACCGCTTGGAGCTTCTTCTTGGCCGCCTTGGCCAATTCGGAGAGGTCCAGACTAAAAAGAAGAAAAACAAGTCAGACCGTCACCACAAAGACGCAGTGGAACAAAGAGACGGAGGGAGGAAGACATGGATATGGAGAGAGTAGCGGGAGGTGAGGGGATGGGACGGGTGTTTGGTTGGAAGAAGGGGGGACAGGGAGCGGGAGGGAACCTTTAGGGTGGGATGCCTTGGGTGCCGGATCGAAAAGGGCTCCATGTAATGCAGGCTGACCTTCTAGACCTGACATCAACTCTCTGTACAGTCAAAGCGCATCTGGGAGTTTAGCGAGCGACAGCTAGAGCGCTAAGAACTAGCGTAAAATAGCTTCACATATTTACGTCAGTCGACTTTCCTACCACACGTCGCTCGACACTCAAATCCATGTAATGGGGTGTCATTTCAGTTTCCTGCATTATCTTAAAATAGTATTTCAGGTCAAATCTTATTGTTTATGGGGCCACTAAAGTGAACATATAGATGGTGTGATTCTCCTAGAGCACAGCAACACCTTACTTACTGCCCTCCGCCACTCTATTTCCTTTCAGCTGTTAGTCCTCTAGATTTTATTTCCTCATAACTAGCTGTGCAGCTGTATTTTCCCGCGATAGCGGATGAAGGCCTAACAATCTTCCCCACTGTATAACCGCTAAAAGGAAGAGATAGGCACATTGTGGTCCACACAATCTATAAAAGATGGGGTAGCAGACAGAGGGAACTGAAATGAAGGAAGAGATTCTGGGAGGGGTGGGGTGGGAGGGGGGGGAATAGGAACAAGGAAAGTAAAGATACCTCTGTGTTGGGCACTTAGGACGAGCTCTGGCTCCACCAAGCGCAGCGAAATGGAGAGAACAGAAGACGAGTGAGAAAAAAGGAAGAAAACAGACAGAAAGAGGGGCAGAGAGGCCACATCAAAAACGCTTCAATTGGCATTATCAAGAGGATCCATTTACCAGAACAGATGTGAGTTGGACGGCAGCTCAGAGGTAAGACGCACTTAAGCAACAAATACTTACTTACATATGCAAGTGTATTTCTGGGCTACTTCTCTCACTCAGCTGAGAATACCCAGCACACATCAAATATTTGAAAGGAGCAGTGTCACTTAGCGCTGAACTTGAAATATTGTGTATATATATATATATATATATATATATATATATATATATATATATCGCACTTCTGCCCCTCTCAAAATCAAACCTGCCTTTTTGGATTAATAAACCAAGCGCACCTCAAGTGTCTAAATCATCGCGGGTACCTGTAATAGCTCAGATCGGCATTCACGATAAGCAGGCATCGCTTTCATGGCGATGCCTGCAGCCATCCTTTAATTACCTTGGGGTTACACACACACACAGTGGTGCCACCATCTGGCCAGAGCACTAAACTGCATCAGTGTCGGGGCGCGTCCACGCCAGGGAGACACGGTTAAAAGAGCAATAGAAAGTATGCCGAGTCAGGTAGCTACGAGGTTCAAGGATGCTAACAGAGACACTGCATGCAATCAAACCGGAGCCGGCAAGGCACTCCTGAGCAATTTATTACAAAGATCTCATGTCATGGTGCATACCTGTCTGCCATTTGAGGAATGATATAATGGCCATTCTTGTGATCTGAGGAGAGGTGGGAGGTAGAAGGAGAAGGGGGGGGGGGGGAAAGGAAAGAGGAGAGGAGAGGAGACTGAACAACTGGATAAAAGCTACCGCATATGTCACTGAGGTTAACTGCAAAAGGTACAAGGGGCGTGTGAGGTGCGGCGGGTTACCTGGACGCCGTCCACACAGGTAGAAAGCGAGTCTGTCCGTCAGTTCGTACTGACACTCGACCAGCCGCTCTGCGAGCTCTATGTGGCCGGCCTGCCTGCAACACAGACACAAACAATTCTACCTTCTTGTCGGTTTTTTTTTTTTTTTTTTTAAATACGATAGCAGATTTCATTTGAGATTTCATTTAAATGCGAACCTCGCGTAGTCCATAGGCGTGCGTCCGTTGATGTCAGGCGCTCCGGGGTCAGCGCCGTACACCACCAGCAGCTCGGCCTGCAGGATCTGCCCCGCCTTGGCTGCCACATGGAGCGGGGTGGTGCCTTTCTCCTGGAGTTAAGACACACGCAGACAGAGTCAGGACAAGAGATCCGGCATAAAGAGAGTGGCTAGAACAGCGTGGCTCATTTTCTCGATGAAGTGAGTCAGCGGGTAGATTTATTTTATTTTGTTTCCCTTACCGGGTGGAAGAAGTTGGCCTGCGCGCCGAGTGACAGGAGCCGAAGACATGTCTCCAAACTCCCCGTCCGCACACTCGAGTGCAGTTGCTGATAGAGAAGCAACGAGGAGAGGAGGGAGAGGGACACAGAGTGACGGGGGTGGAAATGAATAAACGTCACTAAGAGACAGAAACAGGCAGTATCACCTCGTCGATGGAGCACCGCAGCATTAGACATCATTACATCCTGCTGTGTCATTCAGACCACTTCCTGCCAGGGAGTTAGTGTGCATGAGTGTGTGTTTGTGTGCGTTTTCTTTTTAAATAAAACATAATTTGTGCTTACACATGCAGTTCGGCAATATGGCAATATCAAAACGGGCTAATTATGCCGATATCCTGCTGTGAAATGCTGAGCCCTCACCTTACTAAGGTCCTTGGTAGTGACGCCATCATCGTCACGGCAGGGCAGCTTGTGCACAAAGGCCAGCATCTGGTACTTTGCTCTGATGAACTCTGACTTAGTGGGACTGCAGAAGAGGAGAAGATAAGACGGTTAACGCGGAGAAGAAGAACAAGAAAAATAAATACAATTGTTCCACGCCGTTGTTATAGAGCCAAAAATAAAACCCACATGCATACACAGGGTGTATACACATGCATCATTTTTTGTAGAGAGATGTCAAAGTGAGCGCTCTGAGCAGTTAGGGGTTGCTCAAGGGCAACTCGGCAGTACCCAGGAGGGGAACTGGCCCTCTCCAGCTACCGCTGAGACAACAGCTGATTTGTATGTTTGACTGAAAAGCAGTTTGAGCTTTTGAGTTCCATTTTCCGCCTTTGATTCTTTCTCTTAGATGAAAATCCCACCCATAAATCAAATGTCAAAATAAAAAAAAGACTGCGGTTTCTCAGGCAGGCCTGAGTGGGGTTCCTTCCCATCTTACTGAATGAGGCAGAACTGACGGGTTACTACTGCTTGTTTTACAAAGACATTTAAGAGATTGGGCAGGAAGTGCTTCCACACATTGGTGACATGACACATGAGAAGAACCGATGCAGGACTCCTGGTCTCTCGACACGTCCCATTGCCACATTTCAACCCAAAGGAAGCCCTACGAACCAACAATGACGAACCCTACCCTACTCTAGATATACAAAAACCCTGAGAACAGAACAATATTCATGAGTACAAGAAGACCATTGAGGGCATTAAGGAACGATTGGGTGAAACAGCTCTTCACCACTGCAAACACCGGTTGAAGGTTATACAACATTCCTGTGCAACAGGGATAATCATTTCCCACAGCAAAAGAGGGATAGTTTTGTTCTATGTATTTGGAGTCCGGCGGGGAGTATACTTACTGGACTTTGTCCTGGGGGTTGGGTTTCCTCCGACCGCTCTGTACCTGAGCAGGGTCCAGGAGACTGTGTTCCCATATTGAGTTGGCCCCGTTACTGGCCAAGGTCTGAACCATCTGAAACACACATGCAGCAGTGACTCAGTGACGCACCAACATCAAAATAAAAATAATCTGGAGTCAGTTTACAGCCCAAATGCAATATTCGATTGCAAAATTTGCAATATACATTTTTTTTTTTTTTTAAAGAAGCTGTACAAATAGATGCATATGCATAGATTTAAACATAAATAGAAACATTTAAATTAAAATTAAAAATTGGATTTGCTTCCTCGGTGCAGAGTCAGATTTCTGTACTAGTCATCGCCTTCTGTGGTAGTATTCTGGGCCTCATGCAGTGCGTTTGCCTCAGCTTAATTTACCCTTTCCATCACTCTTCATTGCTCAGCCTTTACCTGCAGGAGTGCGGGAGGCCATCCGCTGTGCCTCAGGTGCTTGACTATGGAGATGTGGCGGCCTAAGCTGCGGTGGACTGAACAGCATTCATCACAGATCAGGACCCCTCGGTTGATACTGGTCCAGCCCGGGTCTGACGGGGAAACAGAAATTAGTTTTATAAATGATTTATAGTATTTATAAGCCATATAAAACTGGGTGTGATGGTGAGACTTTTTAGCATTGTAATGAGCAACAGGCCAACACTCCACGATACGTCTTTTAAGTTTCACAAATTAAGAGGATTTTGGGAAACAGAATATTCCTCACTGCAAGGAATAAGCAAGAAGAACATGCTGAATTATGCAATAACAATAGTCATATTTTACTGAGATTAATTTACAGTATTTAGACATGAAATTCAATATCTCAGTATGATTGTATGAAAAACATACACATAATACAGAATTATCAGAGGATGCCATGTGGAAGTATCAAATTACCTGGATTAAAATAGATCTATACACTAAATATTCCATATGCTGGGTTGTACTGTTGCTCCCCATGGCCCCTTGAGTTGTTAATAATAAATGAATTTAGGCACAGAGCACTGCTTTGGTAGAAGCGCTCACCAATGTAGGGCTCAATTTAACCTAGAATTATTTTATTTATATATATGAACTGTGCATGCTTCAACAAGCATACAGAGTCACAAGCAGCTTGGTACGCCAAATGTCAGCTCTACAAGTTTTCTACAAAATCCAAAGTTTCCATAACAACATTTGGTATTTGTTTTAGTCTGTTCCGTGTGATATTACAGTGGCGGGCGTAATGCTGGTGGGGGATGTACAGATCCCATTTTTCGACTCGTCATGGGAATAGATGAATGTGAAATGAGGTAAGAATGGGCGTTAAAGCAGCTACGGCCCAAATGCCAGTTTACTGACACTGGCAGACCAGTCAGAGTCTGGGTCACACACACACACTACATCTGTATTACTCACTCTCAGGCAGGGATAAAACTGTGAGGGCTTAGGGTATTAATGGAGCTAAAATAGTCCATCATCAGATGAACTGACACGCTACAAGTCTCTTTTTTCGCCCGCAGAAAACGTAGCGGCGATGCAAAATGACTTTGATAAGAGCTATAGCCTAGTTTAGAACAGTAGCCCGTGGGCTCGAAAGGCTGGACTGCAGCAATTTAATTCCTTAATCTTCGTAATAAACAAAAGAAACGCCCAAAGGCCACGCTATCTGCCTGTCTCGCTGGATCAATATGAGGATACCCTATTAGGCTATTAACCCTGAAACTAATGGCAGCGGGTATTGGCCAATTCTGCAGCGTGACATCATTAACCTAAAGTTGGCCTGATTCATCATGTTAATAAAACATTAACATTTGTTTTTGTAACCGTCACTCAAGCCTGCGTGAAAACATGTATCACAACGAGTATGAAATGGTGAATGAATCATGCTGAAATAAACACATAATTTGTCGAGTAACTGGTACGTTTCTATACTCGCTTTATCACCTCTTACGTTTTTTTTTTTTTAAACTCGACCAAACGGCAACAGTAACATAGCACGATAAAGGAATCCGAGGCCACCGTCATGCTGCTCTAAATGCTTGCATGAGAGCTTCTTATACAATTGCATCTGTGCTCAATAAAGAGTTTACTATCATGACAACGTGATTCATTGTTGCTATAAACTGTGCAGATTGCCACAGCATGACATTAAAGCCTCCTGAGGCTTGGCATTGGACTGGGAGTCGCAGTCGTCCTTTGTCGCCATGCCATCGACACAAAAGCTGGGGCAGTAGGGAGGTGGCTCGTCACCGGTGGCTAGGTCAGCATTTTGCAGAACGCACTGCGTGTGTGTGTGTGTGTGTGTGTGTGTATGCGCGCTTGTCGTCATAACGATAGATGAAAGGAGCTGATGGTAATAGAAGAAACATACAGCGAATAACAAGTTCACCAACGCAAAAACAAGACCACCACCGTTATGGAAATGAATCGGAGAAAACTCAAAGAAAGAAACAGTTACCTTGCAACATACACATACACACACCTTTTCTCAAACAAGACTCATTTGTCAGGGACATCACACAAACACTGTGAATTTGCTATGGCGTTCAAGGAGAAGCACGTTGGTTAGTTAGTGCTGGTCAGTTTGTGAAGTAGGGAATGCAGATGAGGGGGCAGGAGGACAGACAGCAGGAGGGGGAAGTCAATACAATAGGAGCAGGGAATAGGTTCAGGTCAGAAAGCAGAAGTGAGGCGCAGCCAGCGAGCTTCTGGAACACTGAGCAGGAGGGCTCATGACAGGTTTGCACACACAGAGACAGACTCCACTATCAGGGGGAGCAGCTGGGAAGAGGGCAGCTGTAGTAATGCATGTACAGATGAATGAATGAATGCAAGCAGCACACACAAACTTCAAACTAGACATGAGGGCATGTGAGGCTGCAAGGTAGAGAGGCATGGGAGGGGAGGTAGGTTGAGAAGGTTGATTTGGCACAACCTCACTTTCTGACAAACACAGATAAGGGTAAACGAGGTAAAAAAGAAATCTACAAACAAGAATACTCATTGCAGTGGTCATACACATTGCATAGACAGGTGGTGTTTCAACCTATGTATTCCTTTGGACTTCATATCGACTCGGGTTAAAAAGGTTCCACTTTGAGGTGGCTTTCGACTGAAATAGCTCTGTGAAAACTGTGAAATACATTTAAATAAATGGAGTATTTTGCAGAAACTCAATCAGATAAGCTCTTTTTGTCTTTCTGGGGAGGGGAAACTACCAATAAACTAACGTCATATTCCCGTAAAGCGACTAAGTGAATCTGCTCAGCAGTAACTTGCTGTTTAGCAAAAGTTAGCCGGACTAGCTAACACTGAAGCTAAGCTAGCCGGGGTACACAGTCTCAAAACGCCGCTGTCAAGAGCCAAGATTAAACCAAACGTTTTTTATTATATATTTTGTTAATGCAATCGTGATAATAATACAATGTGTGTACGCTAAAAATGTGCAATAACAGCTAGCAATGCAGTGAGTCAAAAGCGGCTGCTCGCTAGCGAAGCTAAGCTAACGCGATGAGAAGTCTGCCCCCGGTTACGAGAAATCAAAACAAACGTCTCTTCAAGTAGGAAGGCGACATAAATCTGACGCTCACGTCCGATGCAGACAATTAGGCGGTGGTCCTCGCATACGTTCTTGCTCAAATAAACATGCATATGAAGCCGTTTAATTAACGTCGGGCAGTTTATGACAGTTTTTTTTCTCCTCCCGTTGTGATAACACGCCTATTTTTTACTGTTTATTTTGGGCCTAAGCGACGCTTGGGCGCCCTGGCCGTTTTCCTGCTCTGCGGACCCGCCGACAGTGACAGCAACTTCGGCCCTGTCGCCACCACCGCATTCGCCCTCCCGACGTATTGTTCAAGTAAAGTGGTCTATTTTGTTTATTTATATTCCTCCTCGCTCCCTACCTGGCGCACTGCAGTCGGCGCAGACCTCCGTCCTCTGTAGCTTCCTTGACATCTCGAAAGTCGCTGAGATCGAGAGATGGATGTCGGCGATGATGTGGTTGTTTCGCCCTCACTCCCCGGAGCTACCCCGGCCGACGTCTGCTGTCTACCGACGCGGCCCTTGAATCCCCGGAAGCCGGGTGGTGCGATCGGTTTTCCCGGCCAGCTGACAGTTGGATTTCCCGGTTTGCTCCTGCGGGTCTCCTCGCCCACGTCCACTGCCGAAGTCAAGTCTGGAGCCGGGGCTACGCGAACATAGTGGCTCTGGCCGTTTGCATGAACCTCATAACGGAATATTTACTAAATCTGTTCGCTGCATTGCCTGCAACTCACCGAGAGACGGCAGCTCTCTACCTGTCAGTTTCCGCACACACACACGCACACACACACCCCCAACATCCCTGCAGCCTACCTTCGGAGGGGCAGGGATGGGTGAGAGGGCAACAATAAGCCCGTCGGTCATTAGGTGGGGTGGGCTTTCATGGACATCAAACTCAAACATAGAAACATCAACTCACCAATATATGTTGTTCACATGTTGCTAGATATTTATATATATATATATAAAAAGGGGAAATAAACACACTTTACTTGACAGAAAAATGTGATGCAAAAAAAGAGTATATATATATATATATATATATATATACTTATACTTTTTAAAAATATATACTTATTTTATCTCCTTAAAACATCAATATGAGGATTGGTTCAGTAATAGCCTATATTTACTGCAGATATCTCGCATCTGTGAACTTGTCATTATAGGCAAACTAGCAACAGATGAAAGGACCATTCTGCTTTTTTTTTAAAAACATTATAACGAGCATACCTTTGACAAAACTTTTGTTTTTTAATTTTTAATTTAATTTTTATAAAAAATAAAATAAAAACCACTTGTGTTGCTATTAATATTATTACTATTTTGTTATTGTTAATATTATTAATCCTGCTGTTATTGCCGTTTATAATAATGTTGTTTCCATTTCTGTTTCCACACACACACACATTTTAAAACACATATTTAACTCAACATGGGACACTGACAGAGACAAAATATGGATTTGATTTAAATAAAACCAACTATGTAACAAAACAATGTGCATATGCCTACAACTATTGAATTGCAGTCAATGTGTTCTCCCCCCATCACTACTTCAAGGTTCCTGTAGGGGGTTATGCTAAATAGTTTCCTTTTAAACATTTGTATATAATTTGTGTATAATTGGCATTTATATTTTTACCTCCACATTCTGGACAGCGGATTGTCTGAGTGTGCGCACATTTCATCGCAGCTTGTCAACGCATCTCTCTCTCTCTCTCTCTCTCTCTCTCTCTCTCTCAGTCACCACCGGATGGGAGGAGAGGAGGAGGATAGATGCGTTGGAGTAGGCAGGGGAGAAAGAGAGAGGGTGGAGGGAGACTGGTAGTTAAGAAATAAAGGTGTAGCCGAACACGGAGACAGCTCAAACGAGGGGTTCGCGTCTATAGATGCTTCTCACTGGGCTTTGCGGCTTATTCTGAGAGGAGCACTGGTTCTGACGCGCAAGGCTGCCCTTATACGCCGTTGGGCATCACCGCCGATAAAAGGATGATACGTTTGATTATATTCAGCGTGAATTGATAACAAAGTCTCCTTACAATCCACAGTTGAGAAAGAGGAGAGGGAGTGAGTGTGTGTGTGTGGGGAAGGGGGGGGGGGGTTGCAAGCTATGATCCGAGGATGATTTCTGCTAAGAAAACTCCGGAGAAGAGTCGTTATCCTGTCCACTATTTGGTGTGGCACAACAAACACCGGCAGCTGGAGAAGGAGCTGGCAGCGAACGAGCAGGTGAGACGGCGACGAGCGATCACACGCCAGACACGGGGGGGCCTATAGTGTCTTCATTATACGCGTTTGTATGGGGCGTGTGGGTCCGTGGGTCCACTGGAAGGGGTGGCAGATGCCATCCACGGAGCACCTCGGTCCAGAACCTGCATGGTCTATAGCGCAGTACACGGTCATCGGTGGATTGGATGGGGCACACGTGTGTAGACATCCTCCGACTTTCATTTCACACATGTTTTTCTTTAAGTGCATTCACATCGAACGTGACAGACTTGATGGATCTGTGTTATTTTGGACGTGAAATATATATTTGAATATAGGGGAAGTTGTAACTGGAGTTTATTCCTGCAACTGCAAATGACTGTGTGTGTGTGTGTCTGTAGGTGTGTGAGTGTGTGCGTTTGGCTTATCAGTTGGGCTTTATGCCTGTGTATAAGCAGAAATATTGCGTGATCTCGCTCAAAATTGTAGTCTTTCTCCCCACCCCACCCCACCCCCTCCCCCCATCCTCCCCATCCTCCCACCCCCCTCACAAACCGTGTTTGAGTGGGTAAGACAATGCAGATACTGAACATGTGGGCGAACAGTTGCCAACCACCACCACCACAGTACAAACAATAGAAGCATTACAGTATTGGGTTTCCGGAGAAGATGTTTGTCCAAATCAAAAAGCATGGCAAATTATTTTCACCCACCGGTTAAATTGAAGTACTTCAGCTTATTGGGTAATATATGATAATATGATAAGATTTACACTGTTTCAGTTATTTTCTTTTCGAAAATGCACTGAAGCGCTTTGCCTTTATACTAGAGATGCTCTCCAGGTTAGCAACCAAACAGAATTCGGAGTGCATGCATCGCGCATCGAGACGCCACACACACACACACACACACACACACACACACACACACACACACACACACACACACACACACACACACACACACACACACACACACACACACACACACACACACACACACACACACACACACACACACACACACACACACACACACACTTCCCTGCTCTTACCTTCTCGTGGTTACAAAATCACAAGCCTGCAAGCTTTTCCTTTACAACCAAAAGGTCACGCCCGTGCCCCAAAGGCAGCTATCAATCGGTTTACCACAATGCATTTACAGGAAGAGCATGCAAGTGACCGTTACCATTTAATCCGTGACCATAATTATAACTTGTTGGCAGATAAATGCATGTCCAAACTAAGTACACCTCACAGGGAAGAGGCTCTAAGTATGGACCAAGACCTCTATTACTCAAGTCAATGTCTGAGGTAACGCCAGCACGTCTTTCCTTACAGTCAGTTTTGACACGTCAACATTATTGGATGGATTGCCATGAAATTTGAAACAGAGCCATTTGAAACTAGAATATAATTAATTCCAAAAAGTGGTCCAGAACTGATTGACAGGATGACTCTAAAACCCGTGACCGGAACAGGTCTCGGCTGAGATTCACGCTGATGTGAAATCATAAAAATGCTGCAAATACATTGATTATTAACACATGGTAATACATCACATCAGTCTGTCTGAATTGAAACTTTTTGGGTGTGTTGTTTGGGTTACACAGAGACTCAATAAGTGAGTCCTTGCAAACCCCAATATCATTCATTTGAATCTATAAATATTATATGACGCAAATGTTATTGCTCCTATGCCACGCATTTGAACCCAGGACCTCATATTGTATCTTAAACGTAGCCACCGTCTTGTAGTTATGCTCCTTGTGCAAGAACAAATACGTTGAAAGTGTTCAGAATCCAAAAAGATTAGATGTTAATCCGTAGTAAAGCTTTGATTAATCACTCTTGTCTTTGCACTTGTTTAGGATAAGGACTCCTGGTTATTATAATTATCCGTGTAGATCCAACTATCATGTCATATATGATGTCATGTTGTTCACCACAGTAGAAACACACACACACACAGTATATGTTTCAATGAATCGGCTGGCTTTTTGACTGCATTGTTTTTTGGGCGTTGAAGCTGCTCAATGCTTTTCAAAAGAAAGAACGAAATAGAAACGAGGGTGAAAGGCAGTGAATAGGAGTTTGTTTAGTTTCTCCATTTTTCTACAACAACCATTATTACTCGCTGAGGCATTCTCCAAGACCCTACACCTCAGTTCACAGCTATTTGTGTCAGAAGGTAGATCAGAGCAAGTAGTGAGGAGGCAGGTAGTAAACAACAAAGAGCTTCACTTCTCTCTTCTCCGGTTCTCCTCTTTATGGTAATGAATTTTCTGCTCAGTCTAAAACTGTAACTATTCAAACGACCTCTGCACCTCTTGCTCTCCTGCTATTGCGTGTGTTTGTCTCTATGTATTCGTGTGTGCGTTCATGCACATGTAACTATGCATCGTGTTGTCCAACGCAGTGCTTTTCTTTTGCATAGTCGAACATTTTAAATCTTCAATTCATTTAGTATAATGTCAGCGTCACATCCCGAAATTTGTTTGACATCCACTTTACGTCACTAAGTAGATGTCATCAACATGCTGCTTAAGCGAGGCCGGCACACACACACACACAGAAACACACACACACACATACACACACACACACACACACACACACACACACAATAATGAACAAAGTGAACTTCCCTTAATATGTAAAATAGTAATCTCTCTGCAGCTGCTGAAAGGTCAACTCTAGTAAACCAAGACTCCAATATTACCTGGCCAAGTACGTGCCAGCCCTAGTTGGCCTGCCTGTCGTGCATAACGGACATTGTGTCCCATGCATTGACTGGATTTATTGAACATATTCTCTTTGGATGAATCTTTAGCTGACAACGATATCTTACGTGCACTTGAGATACACAGATACACGTGGCAGACTGAACTGACTTCATGATCCGCATCAGTCGTGACATAGAAAACGACTGGGAGGAGCATATGCTGTAGACAAAAAAAGAACATTAGAAATACATATGCATAATATGCATCTAGTATATTCACAATACGGTGCATTGTGATAGATCATATGGGATCACATGATGGCCATGCTGTGGATTTGTGCAGATATTGCATTGATAATGGTCGGTCTCTGATGAATTCAGTACCAGCCCAACCTTTTGGTGAAACGAGGAGAGTCATTTCATTTTTTCATGCATCAAATATACGGCACTGTTTCTGATCACACTCTTATTTCCCTCAACACTGCAACAAATGGCTGGTTGATGAAGTAAAAAATAAATGAAAACCTTTTCCCCCAACACTTGCGGTATGAGACTGGTCAACTATATGTAGAGACATCTATGCCGGGCCAATTTCCTATGAGCAGCGTGCAACAGACTGTATGTGCGAGTGAGTGAGGGAAGCAGAAACGCTGCCACAGCAGGCTACAGTGGAATAATTGGTACATCGGATATCGATGCTCTACGACGCAAAGCCAGAGAGAGGAAACAGACCATAATAACAGGAGGAGCGGTTGGGTAAATGCCAGGGAATCACAGCTGACCACAGAGAGAAGTACAGAGATGAGGAGTAGTAAAATAGGCAACATAACGAGCAGCGGGGTGAGTAAAAAGAAGCGATGAGAGATACATTTTTTTTATCTGTGAATGAGAAGGACAGAAATAACAGCCGGTAAAGAGATGTGAAGTAGCGAAAAGCAAGGAGTTAACGTTGGCCAAACAAGGTGAAGAAAGGGAGTGAGCGGAGGTGGGGAGGAAAATAATCATGACAGATTTTGACCATGAACATGAGTCCATCTGGGTTGCAACAGACGTAAAAAAAAAAAAAAAAGAAAGAAAAGAAAAGCACAGTGTGTTTGAAGAAGAACAGAGCCATGGAGAGGGTGATGGTCCATCTCAAGGCGGAGGCAGGAAATAACAAAGAGCGCTGCTCATTGCCGTTTCTTGTCCTCTTGACTCCGTGTCTGACCCCTGCTCCCTCTTTCACAGTGCGTGGTTTGGTTATGGAGCCCTCGGCAAGGTGCTAATGTTAAATCAGCTTTATGAAATCGTATGCTGCGTGGCTGGCACGAGGGAATGGAGCCTTAAATGAAGTCTCGCGGGTTGCCATTGAATCTTTATGCCCACCATCTGCTATCTGCTTTCACCTATCCTCCTCTTCTCTTCTCTTCTCTTACCAGCCTGCTTCTAACTTTCCTCTAATCACATCCAACCACTTTTTCTTCACATCTCGGATGCCCTCCCTTTCTCTTTACCTTCTACCATCCAGCCATCAACCCCACCTTCACCCGTCTTACGTCCATCAGTTTGATGAAACACAGAGTCCTAATTGCAGCGCAGCGTAGACACAAAGGGCTGGGTTGGGGTCATATTTAGTTAAGCTGCTGAAGGCTTTTAACGGAGAGACAGAGGGAGAGAGAGAAAGAGAGAGAGAGAGAGAGAAAGAGAGAGAGCTTTGTCGGCAGTAATAGGCAAAAGGAAAGGAGTCCAAGGAAGGATCAGAAATCATTTTACGGGTCATTGAGTCCTTTCTGCCACAATTTGCCTCGAGTTATTCTCTGGTAACCCTCGTTTATGTTGAGGTAAGGCATCGACCTTGAATGGTTACGGTTAGGATAGTTTGTCGGGCTAGATGGTAAGCCTCCGTTTGAGAATCGTCTGGCGACATTGGTGAGGTTAAAATAGGTCGTCGGGCAGCAAGTCAGGATATTCTGGCTTGATTTTAATCCAGAACACCGGCAGAGTTGTTGTCTGGAACGGACCTTTAAGGCCACCGTCACTCATTTTTGCTAGATTGTGGGTTGCATTTTGGGGTAACGTATCACGTGACCTCTCGACACGTGTCCGGTGATTGGGGACCGCTGTTCTAAGGTGTTCAGTGAGTTTTGTGTGGTTATTGTGGTTTGATGTGCCATTCCAATATTGTATGGACAGTGGGATTAGTGTTTTATGGGACTGGTTGTCTCAATCTAAATAAAACTTACATAGTTTAATTACCAGGAAGTCACACAGCTAAGATACCCTTTAAAAAGTCTATACAGGACTCTGATACTAATACTGGATGTGCCATGGTACAATGCAGGTCTTTAGAACTGGAGAATATAGATCACCTTTAACCTCCTCACAGATTGTGATAAAAGTCCCACTGCTCGTAAACCCCTTCAAGGCATGGTGTTCATGATTCATGCTGTTCATGATTGGAAGATGGATAAGGAAGGCTGTTCGGGATTGGAAGATGGACTATGGAGACATTACGGTATTTTCCCTGATATTCATGGATGATGCTATTAATCCAGCCTCGGTTGTGTCCGAGCAGCAACAGCTAAGGCGAGGCTTCCAAATCTGAGGCCATGCTTCTCTAGTGGAAAGATTTTTGCTCATCCCCTTATTGTGCGATGGGTTTGCTGCAGTCCCAGGTGGAAAAGTTCAAGTATCTCTCAAGAGCAGCTATAGTTGCAGCAGCTGTAGTATTATAGATGCCATTTGGGACCGCGATAGTAAAGAGGCAGTGAAACCTGAACGGGGAGGCTCGTAAGTCTCTCTTTTTTTTTTATATTACTGACAGATTTGAACAATTTCCGGTCGTGCAACACATGCTGAATCAATACGCTGACTTTTCTTTTTGTTTTCAGGGACTCGTTTATGCACACCCAAGGCACCAATAAATGGAAACAAATACATTTAAAGGTGATATACTTTCACTCTGACCAGCACATTTTCTGCCAGTTAAAAGCCAAATGTCCGAGAGAAAATGACTTCCTCTGATTTTATTATCATCCGAGCCAACCATGTCTTACCAGACCACTGACCACCTGAAATTGCTCCATAATTCACATGCTGCCACACACACACACACACACGCACACGCACACAAACACCGGGCAGAAAGTGACAGCAGCTGTGGCGTTTCACTCCAATAGGCTACAGCCGCTACATTACGTGATTATGCTTTTTTACAGCGTGTGCGCCGTCTGCCTCAAGCAGAAAAGATTTGCTCTCTCCATCTGTGAGTGCGAGGAGTGAGAACCAGTCTTCTCTCACTCTCTTTGTGTCAAGTCTAACGTCTTTCCTCACGCTTTGCTGAGGTCTGCCAGCTCACTGCAACAAATAGGTGTCATCATTTCCAGATCAACGTAAAAAAAAATTAAAAAAACTGTTGCCATTCTGACAGGTCCAAAGAGCAGCCCACCCACCGGCTCACACTGTCTCTGTCTCCTTCTGTCTCTATCTCCTTTCTGGCTGTCTGCTCATCTGTTTCGCCGAGATTGCCTGAATGTGGTCGGTAAACTGAATTACAGAGACGGTTTGCAGGAATGTAGGCCATTCTGGCGTTTTTCATGAATGATTTGGTACATTTTGTCTCATTTCTACTGCTTGAATTTCACAGGGCTCAGTGGACCTGCACAAAGTGGAAACGATGGCCGTGTTAAGATGAGGTTTTGTTACTCTTCTGTGGGCTCATCATCGCCATTTGTTCTGCTCACTACCAGCTGTGACGCAGGTTTGGTCCTCTCCTTTTTATACCTCAAGCAGTGCCCCGAAAAAGACAACGGATCGGGGTTTCATGGCAGTGTCGCGTTCGTCAAAGTCTCCGCCGCATGGAGAATGAGAGGAGCGAGAAGGGAGGCAGGCAGTTGGGGGGGGAGGAAAAGTTATTTTTATACTCCTCCCTTCCAGAGCCACCCCCTGCTCCTCTGCGCCCCATGCACAAACATTTTGGGAAAGCTTTCTGTACAGTATATGCATAGTTTTGTGTGTGCGTGTGTGTGTGTGTGTGGGGGGGGGGGGGTGTTTGTATGAAAGATTGATGTCGGCCTAAGTACCTGCCAAGCTGCATCAGGCCAGGCGCACACTGAGCGAGGGAGAGAGGGGGGGAGAGAAAGAGGGAGGGAGGAGCAGATGCCACAGAAAGAGATGCCTATCAATAATGCACCCTCCACTGAGTTCACGATTGAGGGAAGGGCAAGACGGGAACGCATGCAAGGAAGAGAGAAGGAGAGGATAATTAGTAAAGAGTTTGATTATGAGATGTAGTTATGGCGTGCAGGTATATTGTGCATGCTGGCTCACTATCACAGTGACGTAGCTTATCGGGGCTCTTGAATAGAACTGAGCCGCCTTAAGTTCAAATGTCTACTGTCACAAAGAGCCTTAAATGTTAACACCTTTCCTATGATGGCGAGTTAAAATGTCTACTTTCACAAAGAGCCTTAAATGTTAATACCTTTCCTACGATGGCAAGTTAAAATGTCCGCTGTCACAAAGATCCTTAAATGTTAATACCTTTCCTACGATGGCGAGTGAAATGTCTGCTGTCACAAAAAGCCTTAAATGTTAACACCTTTCCTATGATGGCGAGTTAAAATGTCTACTTTCACAAAGAGCCTTGAATGTTAATACCTTTCCTACGATGGCAAGTTAAAATGTCCGCTGTCACAAAGATCCTTAAATGTTAATACCTTTCCTACGATGGCAAGTTAAAATGTCCGCTGTCACAAAAAGCCTTAAATGTTAACACCTTTCCTACGATGGCAAGTTAAAATGTCTACTGTCACAAAGAGCCTTAAATGTTAACACCTTTCCTATGATGGCGAGTTAAAATGTCTACTGTCACAAAGAGCCTTAAATGTTAATACCTTTCCTACGATGGCAAGTTAAAATGTCAGCTGTCACAAAGAGCCTTAAATGTTAATACATTTCCTATGATGGCGAGTAAAATGTCTGCTGTCACAAAAAGCCTTAAATGTTAACACCTTTCCTATGATGGCGAGTTAAAATGTCTACTTTCACAAAGAGCCTTAAATGTTAATACCTTTCCTATGATGGCGAGCAAAATGTCTGCTGTCACAAAAAGCCTTAAATGTTAACACCTTTCCTACGATGGCAAGTTAAAATGTCAGCTGTCACAAAGAGCCTTAAATGTTAATACATTTCCTATGATGGCGAGTAAAATGTCTGCTGTCACAAAAAGCCTTAAATGTTAACACCTTTCCTACGATGGCAAGTTAAAATGTCTACTGTCACAAAGAGCCTTAAATGTTAACACCTTTCCTATGATGGCGAGTTAAAATGTCTACTTTCACAAAGAGCCTTGAATGTTAATACCTTTCCTACGATGGCAAGTTAAAATGTCTACTGTCACAAAGAGCCTTAAATGTTAACACCTTTCCTACGATGGCAAGTTAAAATGTCAGCTGTCACAAAGAGCCTTAAATGTTAATACCTTTCCTATGATGGCGAGTAAAATGTCTGCTGTCACAAAAAGCCTTGAATGTTAACACCTTTCCTATGATGGTGAGTTAAAATGTCTACTGTCACAAAGAGTCTTAAATGTTAACACCTTTCCTATGATGGTGAGTTAAAATGTCTACTTTCACAAAGAGCCTTAAATGTTAACACCTTTCCTATGATGGCGAGTTAAAATGTCTACTGTCACAAAAAGCCTTAAATGTTAACACCTTTCCTATGATGGCGAGTTAAAATGTCTACTTTCACAAAGAGCCTTAAATGTTAACACCTTTCCTATGATGGCGAGTTAAAATGTCTACTGTCACAAAAAGCCTTAAATGTTAATACCTTTCCTATGATGGCGAGTAAAATGTCTGCTGTCACAAAAAGCCTTAAATGTTAACACCTTTCCTATGATGGCGAGTTAAAATGTCTACTTTCACAAAGAGCCTTAAATGTTAATACCTTTCCTATGATGGCGAGTAAAATGTCTGCTGTCACAAAAAGCCTTAAATGTTAACACCTTTCCTACGATGGCAAGTTAAAATGTCAGCTGTCACAAAGAGCCTTAAATGTTAATACCTTTCCTATGATGGCGAGTAAAATGTCTGCTGTCACAAAAAGCCTTAAATGTTAACACCTTTCCTACGATGGCAAGTTAAAATGTCTACTGTCACAAAGAGCCTTAAATGTTAACACCTTTCCTATGATGGTGAGTTAAAATGTCCGCTGTCACAAAGAGCCTTAAATGTTAATACCTTTCCTACGATGGCAAGTTAAAATGTCAGCTGTCACAAAAAGCCTTAAATGTTAATACCTTTCCTACGATGGCAAGTTAAAATGTCTGCTGTCACAAAAAGCCTTAAATGTTAATACCTTTCCTATGATGGCGAGTAAAATGTCTGCTGTCACAAAAAGCCTTAAATGTTAACACCTTTCCTATGATGGTGAGTTAAAATGTCTACTGTCACAAAGAGTCTTAAATGTTAACACCTTTCCTATGATGGTGAGTTAAAATGTCTACTTTCACAAAGAGCCTTAAATGTTAACACCTTTCCTATGATGGTGAGTTAAAATGTCTACTTTCACAAAGAGCCTTAAATGTTAACACCTTTCCTATGATGGCGAGTTAAAATGTCTACTGTCACAAAAAGCCTTAAATGTTAACACCTTTCCAATGATGGCGAGTTAAAATGTCTACTTTCACAAAGAGCCTTAAATGTTAACACCTTTCCTATGATGGCGAGTTAAAATGTCTACTGTCACAAAAAGCCTTAAATGTTAACACCTTTCCAATGATGGCGAGTTAAAATGTCTACTTTCACAAAGAGCCTTAAATGTTAACACCTTTCCTATGATGGCGAGTTAAAATGTCCTTTGTCACAAAGAGCCTTAAAGTCTTATCAGTCTTTTCCCAGAGCAATAATACTTGTTTTAATGGTTTACATCTTTCTTAAATCAATTAATTGTGTGGCATTTGAACACATGAGACACTGGGCAATTAAAAACAAAACAAAACAAATACATCATCTTGCCAAAAAGAGATGAGCAACGATGACATCATGTCCCTACTGTAACGACAGAACCACGAGTCAAACAAGGCCTGTGCGTGCGTGTGTGTGTGTGTGTGTGTGTGTGTGTGTGTGTGTGTGTGTGTGAGAGAGAAAGGAAGACAGAGAAAGAGAGAGAGAGACATGTGAGTACATGAGCCATTAATTTCCTCCAGAGAGCTTTTATTCTGTTAATGGGGGAAGGGGAACTCGTTGTTCTTCATTATGCTTTAATTTCATGTGTGTGTGTGTTATGTATGTATCACATGCAAATGAGTAAGTGTGTCAGTGTGTCTACAGGTTAGAGGTGGGAGGACATTAGTGGTTTAAGTGGTGCCCCTGTGTGTGTGTGTGTGCCACTAATGTTAATGTGTTGCCCGCTCAATGAATAGCTTAGCGTGTTGCTGTCGCCATCAATAACGGTAGTTTTCTGTCTTGAGCTTTTAAATTGTAGCTCGGTCTGTGCGCTCCGGTAACTCCCCACTTCCACTTCTCTCTCTTCCTGCTGCTTTTGACCAAATGAACACTCTACAGAGGCTTCGATTTTGTAAGTCTTTATTTCTGATGGCGTTCAAAGTTGCCATGACAACTACTTTTTTTTATGGATAAAGGACAGCATGGTGATGGACAGGTTGCTAGATTAAGACCATGATCCAGATTGGGGGGGATGCCTGAGACAGGTGTCCGTCGAGCAGAGGTGAAAGCAGCTCCAGAAGCTTGAGACGATGTTGTGTTGCGATGTCACCGACGTTGTGTGGTTTCACACGCAGCTCCGTGACAGCATCCTGCGCCCTCTCCTAAGTCCTCCCTCCCTTGACTTTACCTCCACACTCTTTCTGTCTCCACTCCATTCTGTTTAGCCTCGCCCTTATTAGCAGCCCACTTTCACTCCTCTCCTTCCTCTCCAGCTCCCCTTGTGCCTCCGTGCAGCATTTCAGACCCCCCCCCCCACCCCTCCACCCCTTCCAGCTCTTGCATCCAGAGTCATTGAAATCAAGCGCAGCTGTAAAATGAGCTTAAACTGATAATCACCACCATTACACGCAGCCACTTAAAGGGGGAGTGATGCATGAAAGGGCCGCCCGCGAGACAGCACGAGTGGCATAAAGAGACCCGAATGAAAGAAGAGCCGAGTTGCTGCTCTTCTTTCTTTTTCTTTCTTCTCATCTATTTCTTTCACCACCACCAGCTTTGTTCTTGTCTCCCTTGTTTCTCTCTTCTTTCTCCCTTTGTTCGTGTGCTGACAACAATATGTGAGGGGGTTTCTTTCTTTCTTTCCAACAAAAACAAAAAAAAAAACTTTACACGGGTAAATGTTTTCAAAAAGACTCAATATTAATATTCAGCGCGGGATTTTTTCTTTTTGCCTGCAACGGCCTCTTGTGTTGTTTAAAATGACACTCCGCTTCAGACTTTCCTCCCTGTGACATTGACAGGTCTTCATATTTGTGCTGCTCATGCACGATTGTCCTTTGAGACACTGCTGGTGTTACACGCGCACAGACACACACACACACACACACACACACATCACTGCATGTGGCTGTATTTGCATGTTACACCATGTTCGTTACCCAGCACACACAAACAGAGCCGACGCCTCTCTTTCCTTCTTCTATTCCCCAGTCTGCACGGCTCCTGAGGGACTCTCATGTTGTTGTCTCCTTCAGCTCCCCTCCTCCCTCCTCCCTCCTCCCTCCTCCATCCTCCACCCTCCGTCCTCCCTTCTAACTCTCTTTCCCCGTCTGTTCTCTTTCCTTGCCATATCTGAGCCATCGCTTGCCACAGCCATCTTTTCTATTTTTTGCCTCTTTCTCCACCTTCGCCTATCTTACACGTTGCAGTTGTCGCTGACAGGCAGTTTCTTTCAATAGAAATTTCTCCTGCCACAAATATTTCTGTCGGCCTCTTTTACTCTTACTGTTTCTCTTCAGGGTTTCCTTGGAAAGAGCTGAGGGGAGAGCAGAGAACTGAGTGGCTAGTTAGGGATCCTACAGAGATACGACAGCCATTAACAGACCCAGCCATGACATCATGCAACATTTTAAGAGCCTGCGAGTGTCCTGCTTTAGCGAGCATATTATATTTGAGTGTCTGCGTGCGCCCCGTTGCGGTTTTCCTCATTTCCTTTGCAAATAGCAGAAACAGAAAGCCGCAGTAACTGAGCGACAATGTAACTGCTCGGTCTTTCCTGCTCCGCTCACAATGTGTGCTGCTCAGAGCGCAGCAGTAAACCTGTGTTGGACAGTAGCTGTCAGTCATTTTTATTAGGATAATATACACCGGGCGCAGTAAACAGTCGGGGCAGCTTCCTCATATTGAGTTGTAGAGTTGTTTGGTCTAGTCTCGGTCACCCTATAGTACATTTTCTCAGCATTGCACTGCTTTGATTTAAGGATTCATGTGGATCAATAAGTCCTCCCAAATGCACCTACTCAACCATATATTTTCTAATACATCGAATATATAAATCATAAACAACTAAAACCCTTATATTGCTCTCCAAATAGGTCCATTTGCATTCCTAGAAAGAATGGCCCACAGCTTCCTTCAGATCTTTAGTCGAGTGCCGATTCTGAGCCACTTATCTGCGAGGGTAATCCTTAATTGGAATTCGAGCCCGCCACGGACTGACAGAACCGACCTTGCACCAGCCTAGGTCCTGAATAATGGTGGCCGTCGGCATCGGTTTAATTGGATGGCAGATCTGAGATCAGCGCAGCACACTGCAGAGGGACTCCGCGTGGTGCACAGAGCGGCCTGGCGAACCTGTCTTTGTGGTTCTGTACAACCTGTGGCAGAGGGGGCCAACCTGTGGCAGAGGGGGGCCAACCTGTGGCAGAGGGGGCCAACCTGTGGCAGAAGGGGCCAACCTGTGGCAGAGGGGGGCCAACCTGTGGCAGAGGGGGGCCAACCTGTGGCAGAGGGGGCCAACCTGTGGCAGAGGGGGCCCAACCTGTGGCAGAGGGGGGCAACCTGTGGCAGAAGGGGCCAACTTGTGGCAGAGGGGGGCCAACCTGTGGCAGAGGGGGCCAACCTGTGGCAGAGGGGGGCCAACCTGTGGCAGAGGGGGGCCAACCTGTGGCAGAGGGGGCCAACCTGTGGCAGAGGGGGCCCAACCTGTGGCAGAGGGGGCCAACCTGTGGCAGAGGGGGCCCAACCTGTGGCAGAGGGGGGCCAACCTGTGGCAGAGGGGGCCAACCTGTGGCAGAGGGGGCCCAACCTGTGGCAGAGGGGGCCAACCTGTGGCAGAAGGGGCCAACCTGTGGCAGAGGGGGCCCAACCTGTGGCAGAAGGGGCCAACCTGTGGCAGAGGGGGCCAACCTGTGGCAGAGGGGGCCCAACCTGTGGCAGAGGGGGCCAACCTGTGGCAGAGGGGGCCCAACCTGTGGCAGAGGGGGGCCAACCTGTGGCAGAGGGGGCCAACCTGTGGCAGAGGGGGCCCAACCTGTGGCAGAGGGGGCCCAACCTGTGGCAGAAGGGGCCAACCTGTGGCAGAGGGGGCCAACCTGTGGCAGAGGGGGCCCAACCTGTGGCAGAGGGGGCCAACCTGTGGCAGAGGGGGCCCAACCTGTGGCAGAGGGGGGCCAACCTGTGGCAGAGGGGGCCCAACCTGTGGCAGAAGGGGCCAACCTGTGGCAGAGGGGGCCAACCTGTGGCAGAGGGGGCCAACCTGTGGCAGAAGGGGCCAACCTGTGGCAGAGGGGGCCCAACCTGTGGCAGAGGGGGCCAATCGTGAGCGACTCATCCGGTCATCTTTTTCAACGCGTCATGCATTCACGTAAATACACGTGCAGCTACTTAAAGACCCGAGGTAGAGGGTTTCTTTTCAACTGCGGCTCTGTATTTGTATTGACTACAAGTCACATTGTAGGTCTTTCTGTTTTAACACACCACTAAATGCTCTCTGAGCAACATGTTACGCTTTAGAGGTTGCTGGGTGGTGCATTTTGTATTACTTTAAATAGGCTAGCTATTTCTGCTTCCAGTCTTTATGCTAAGCTAATAGTCTAGTGTCTTAGTTACAGACACCTGTTTCATCTAAAAAGAAAGCTCAAAATTAGACAAACCAATAATCGCTCAAAGCACTCCTTGTTTTTTATTTTGTTGAATTAAACGTTACTCCCCAAACCAGAGACATCAATGAGTCAGTATTCTGAGAGTCTTAAATTATTCATGGCTCTCTACCAAAATGTGTTTTTACATGTCTGAGAGGGATTGAGAGGAAAAGCAGTGATTTGTTTTTTGCTTTTTTTAAAGTCAGTATATTGGATCATTGGAGTGATTAAATATTCCAGAATAACACAAATGTGACACGGCTGACAAATGAGATCTCGCTGACATGCTGTTCAAAATCCAGGGTGGAGCCGAGAGCCGACGTGAAGCCTTCAGCTCTTAATTATGCACATTGGATACTGTGCTCCTTATTTATTTGACCGTGTTCCCGGGGATTCAAACTGACAACCTTCTCTGAACCGTCTGAAGGATCACAGGGATGACAGACGGCGGCTTAAGGAGCTCTGGGTGCTGAGCGGATAGTCCCGTCTGTGTTTAGCTAAAAATCAATCCATCCAGCCCAGAAAACACGTGGGACACATGTAGAGAGTGAAACACCCAGAGTGGTGACAGATCATTTAACACCGCCACTGTGTCTCTCTTTCCTTCTCGCTATCGTCATCTTCACACTTGTGTCCCTATTATGTTGTTTATCTGCAACCCCCCCATGTCTGGGATGGAAGAGAACTACAATGATGCACAATTAACCCTCATTTCCACTCCTCAATACTGCTCCTCTCACCTTTATGCTAACTCTCTTTTCTTTTCTTTTCCCTCCTCCTCGTCCCATCCAGACTGATTTAGAGTCTCTGGACCCTCGTGGTCGGACTCCTCTCCACCTGGCTGTCACGCTGGGCCACCTGGACTGTGCCAGGGTCCTGCTGCAGCGCGGAGCTGATGTTAGCAAGGAGAACCGCAATGGATGGACCGGTGAGTGAGCGAGAGAGAGAGAGAGAGAGAGAGATAGATAATTATAGTAAGCAGCTCCATACTGGAGACAACTGGTGTTTTGAATTTCACACCAGAGGTTAAAAACTTGTGACCACATTTCCAATGAAAGCAATTAAAATCCACAACATGTCTATCTTTTTAATTGCTTCCTTTAGAGGATACAAATGTTGTGGAGTTTAATTCCTTTTCGGTGTCTGTCATTGCAAATAAACGTGAAAGCGAGCTCCACATGCATAGTTCATATGTGCCGTTCTTCACACAATTTGGCCCACAGTCACTTTAAGGCACTTATTTATAAATGATCTTCATAATTAGTAGCCAAGAAATAAAACACAAACTAAACACCGATTACCATGGATATAACCTGTAACAAGCGTGTGTTACCGCGGGTGGTATCCCCCTAGCACAGAGACACTAGAGACGAGAACTAGTTAGGTGTTTTTATTAATTTCAGGCAGATGCAGATGCGGTCTTCGTCGTGCTTTCCGCTGATCTGCTCCTGTGGACGCAGCGTAGGTCCGGCGCTCTGAACCCCTCTCCTTTGTCCACCTGCACACTTATAATGGGGAGCAATCATCGTTAGCCCCAGGTGAGGCCAATTAGGCCTCCACCTGGTACCGTTCCCTGAGCGCACTCCTCCATTCCCCTCTGCAGCTGAGCCTAACCACACCCCGCCACCACACTGTGTTATACTTAATGATCAATGTATGATGTAATGTATAATAATAATAATAATAATATATGTAATGTGCTTTATGAGTGAACAGATGGCTTTACTAGTTGTGTGTCTCTGTCTTTGTTTAAGTGAGCTCACTGAGACAAATTCCAATCAATCGATTTGTTTTATTGTTTAAAGAATATGTTCAGAAAATGTTCCACTTCTAAATAATATTCCTGCATGAGTGAGGGCCCAGAAGAGTTTAAGTTGTGGTCGTGGCCCCCCACGGTCACAACAAGAGCACTATGATAATATATAGTATGATTTATTACACACCGTATTTGCGTATAACAGCGTCCACAACATCATTTCCCACTGGCTCTATTTTACATTGATAACATAATGATGTTTGCAGATCTTTGTCCTCGTGATTGTTTTAGACCTCTCGTGATGCTTTTTCTTTACCAGCTCTTATCTGCCGGCACTGTGCAAATGTAATGTGGAGGTCTGGCAGTTGGAGACTAAAGAAGCATGAAATCAATTCCTTTTTTTTAAAAACCTTGAAATTATATTGGCTGATTTCCACACCCTCATCCTTAGGTTTCCTTTTTTTTGCACGCAGGTTTTTTTTTGTCTGATCAGTTAATTGCTATAAAATCAAATCTTTGTTATTGTCACGCTTGTTTCTGGGAGTCTGTGGTGCAGATTATCATTAGGTCATTTTTTAAAAATGTATTTTTCTTCTGATCTCTGATCTGATTACTGTGTCGTGTGTCAGTCGGTGAAACAGCAGCTCGTAGATTGTTTCAACCGTGTGTTTTAACCTTTACTCACAGGTTTGGTGTAAGAGAGAGAGAAATTAAACCTAATTGTTCAAGTGTAGAACAGCGTGTGAGATTAACAGCAAAGTGGCGATCTGTGGAATGACGGGCGCGCTGCAGTAATTGGTCGTACCTTTTCCTTTGGCCTACTTTTTGGCAATCCCCTGAATGCCCCCCTGAAATTGCTCATGGACATACATTTTAGATGAGGTCTGAGTGACTGGCTTTCTGTTTTACTCTTTCAGTTCTTCAGGAGGCAGTGAGTACACGAGATCCGGAGTTGGTGCGTCTCGTGCTCCGTTACCGTGACTACCAGAGGACTGCCAAGAGGCTGGCGGGCATCCCCGTCCTGCTGGAGCAACTGCGCCAAGTGGGGTTTTACACACACACACACACACACACACACACACACACACACACACACACACACACACACACACACACACACACACACACACACACACACACACATATACATTGATGCACACCTGCACAGACACAAACAAGCCTGTGAGCACAGACACAAGCACATCAAGGGAGTTTTTGAGCACAGATGCAGTCACTTGAAATGTAGATGAATCTTTTTCAATATTCACATCTTTGTTTGAGGCTAAACATATTATTGGTTAGTTTGAAGGTATTAATAACGTTGTGTACTACACCCAAACAAGGGAAATACACTCAAACGTCTCAATGCTGCAAAAACCCTCCGTCCCTGGGTAATTTTGAGTCATCGCTTTCCCCTGAAGGGGTACGTTGTGCCGCGCTTAAAGGCACAATAGCAGCGTTGGACAAGCGGAGAGCGGAGAGCCTGAAGGTTGGTGGTTATGAAAAACACGGAGGTGCAGCTGATAGTTGAAGCCACTGCAGCGGTAGAGCTGCAGAGAACAGTGGCAGAGATGCAGGGAACTGCCTGCTCCAGCTGGTTCCCCAACACACACACGCACACACACACACACACACACTAGCATACTCGCATTGTAGACACAACACCCTCGCACTTTGACAATGAGTACTCGCACTCGAGCACAGATGCACTTGCGAACATCGCACACCGCCCTTCCTCTGCTGCTGCTCCCATCCACATCATTGTCCTCCACCACTCCATCCATCATATCTATTATTAACCCCCCCCCCCACACACACACACAACCAATTCTCTGTGCCAGCTCCCCCACTTTGCTATTCCCCACTCTTTCTGTCTATCCGTCTCTAAATTCATCACTCTCTATCTCCCCAAATCTCTCTCTATATTTTCCTCTTTATCGATGCCAATTGCTCATCTCATTTGTCGCCCCCCCCCCTTCCCACACACACACACACACACACACACACACACACACACACACCCTGATGTCTTCCTCCTCTCTCTTCATCTTTCTGCCCAGGCTCAGGACTTCTACGTGGAGATGAAATGGGAGTTTACCAGCTGGGGTGAGTCCAGCCATGTACCGAGCAGTCAGAATTAATCATGGGCTGAAAGAGGCCTGTTTATTCCTGTTGTTCTGGACACTGATGCTCACACACTTGATGCATGTCTGTGCCTTTTGGTTTTAGAGTTAACCAGCTTGTGCCTTTGAGCTAAAGTGCTTTAGAAAACCACAAGTAGATGTCATTTCAGTATTAGTCTCCATAGCGGACTTGTGACTAATTGTAGGTTTTTGTTACAACTACTGCAGTTTCTCGATTAACATGGATTTATCCGAGCTCAAGAACTGTCAGCTAATGAAAAAAACCAGAAAGCTGCATTCAATGCTGTACACATCCGTTAGAAGTGTCACAGTTTCATTTCAAGCCCGTCTGTGTGTTGGCCGCAGTGCCCCTGGTGTCTCGTATCTGCCCCAGCGACACCTATAGAGTTTGGAAGAGTGGCCAGTGTCTCCGCGTTGACACCACCCTGATGGGCTTCGACCAGATGACCTGGCAGAGAGGAAACCGGAGCTTCATTTTCAGGGGACAAGGTCAGAGGTCAAACTCTTGACGTACTGTGTGTGTATGTGTGCAGTCTTTGTGCCCATGTGAGGCTAGCCGGCTGCTGGCTCAAATCTCAAATCTCCTTTTCTACTCCCCAGCCTCCTTTCCTCCTCCCCTGTGTGAGCACAAAGATTATGATCACAGTTGTTTTTAATAGTAGTGTCACATTGTATTCAACAAGCTTGTGCGACACCATATGCAGCCAGACATATGGAGTCACTGGTCCAAGTTGAACAAAGCTTAAAGGCTAATAAACGTTATTTATCAGTCACGCAGGTTCTATTTGACGTAAATACAGTAAATATTCAGAGACTGGTGCAGATGTGATCCCATCTCTCCCCCTGCTTCTTCGTAGCCTCACTGGACGGAGTCATTTAACTCTGTACTGACTCCTCTCTGCATTATTTCACCTAGTTCTTCTTTTTCTGTCTTGCTCGCGACCCCGTCTGCCTGGATCTTCTTGCCATCTGCAGCCTCTCAACATCAGTCATCACCTCCCCTTTGACCTTTCCTCACATGTACATCTGTGTGTTTGCGTCCCGCAGCACTCGCTTGTCGTCCGTCCCCCATCATCCTCTGCCTCTCTCGCGCTCACTATCCCGTCTGTGTCGCCCCCTGCTCAGACTCCAGCGCGGAGGTGATGGAGGTCGACCACGACAGGCAGCTGGTGTTCTGCGAGACCTTGTGCGTGGCGTCTCTCGCGACGCTCTCGCCCGGCGGCGCCTGCAGCAGCAACGCCGCCGGTCTGAACCTTCTGGGGGCGACGCAGCCCACCGACGAGCAGGTAGCAGCCAGGCTGTCTGCCGCCGTGGTCACTACTCAGCTGGACACCCGCAACATCGCCTTCGAGAGGTCAGACGCAGCGCCGGTGCACGCGGAACGTGAATATGAGAATGCTAAGCGACGGTCTAGCGGTGCAGAAATCTTCCAGTCGTGATTGTGAATCATTTTCATGATGAAATTTCCAGCTGTAAAAACTAATCCTTATAGCTGTTCTTGATGTACTCATTTTGTGGTGCATTTATTTTGAATGTGTGTGGATAACTGTAACAGAAGAGCAGGAAATCAGGATTTCATATAACTCCATTCAGAATCCAAGAGCAAGGGTCTCGCCATTTTGCAACAATATTCAACAATCACGCTGGAAGAAATCTTCCAGTGAACAGGCACAATAGCCACTTTCTCCACTAACGGCAGCGGCAACACATTGTAATTCAGCCTCAGATGTTTTCTGCTCCGAACGCTGGCATTGTTTCCCCCCCCCCCGAGTGGACAAAATGTCTCTTTTGTTGTTGAATTTCTGACACTCTTCTACGGCTGCTGTCTCCCACGCTACAACCCACAGCAGCAAGTTCAGGCACGTTCTCCGGTGGCTGTATGAACGCATTTTTCAAAAACATAGGAAAAACACTAAAAGAAATAGAAGTGCTAAAGGGGGGAAAATACCTTTTAAAAAATGGCCTAAAAAGTGTCAGGAGTAAATGTGGTGTGGAGGAAGTGAGGCACAACTCAGCTTCTGGCTGTGTGAATCAGCCTCAGGTCATTTAAAAAAAAGTTGCGCCGTTGAATAGAAAGATGGAGAGGCAGATGGTAGAACAAAAAGTCATGAAAGAGGCAGACAAGACAGAAAGCCCACTAGGAGAGGACTGGAGAAGAGGTGTGGAGCAGGAAGCTTGTGTGCAATTTAGCAGTTTCACATATTGAAAGAAGTGGAAGGCGGAAAAAAAAAGGGAGGGCCACATAGAGGAGAGATTGATTGATGTGACAGAGAAAGAGAGAGGGACGACAGAAGAAGGAAAGTGTCGGACATTGAGGGATAGAGGGGAGATAATAGTGAAGAGAAGGACGAAAAGAGGGATAAAAGAAAGAGGAGGAGAGGAAAATGGATGAGGGGACAGCGAGAAGGCAAGCAGAGAGAAACAGAGAGAGAACGACGAATGGGACACAAAACTATTGGGGACGAAGGTACAATATGGAGGCCCAAACAAGGGAGTCGGTGGCTTTTGGAGGCAGGCGGAGAGAAAGAATACAAAATGGACTGTGGAGAGACCCGTGATAGATGAGGGAATCATGGGAACGAGACGCGGAGTGAATGTTAACAGATAAGAAGCAAAAAAGATGGAGAGCAGGAGGAGGTGGTGTTTGGGGAGGGGGGGAGGTAGGTGTCGTGGTAATCGTCTCCCTGTCAGACTTGTAACTCAGTGTCACCTCTGTGCATTTTCCCTTGTCAGCACTCCTGTCTACATGCCAATAATCTATTTATGATGCTTTATTGCACAAACTTTTGTCAAGCTGCCCAGACAGGACATCCCCCTCTGGAGAGTCAATACGTCTTTACTCAGCCACGCACTGCTAGAAACTAAAGCGGTACAAAGTTCACTGCGCATCCAGACACAGCATCATAAGGCGCTGTCAACGTGGGGCATCGTGAAGGTATTGTTGCGTTGCCCAGGGAGACCAGGTGGTCGTCTAAGGAGTTTCCTCTGGAGGGGATGCTATTTGGTCATAAACCAAAGTATTGGACAGTCAGAGAATAACCAAAGTAACTGCAATTCATCCGAAAGGGAACATGAATGTTTGTTAAAAAAATCTGCCCCTGATGTTGCCCCAACAAGAGCCACTAGCATGTCTGAAAAACCTCTCTTCCAAAACGGTCACATCATTTAAGATATGTCGGGAATTTACCTGATATCATGTTGTTGTTGTTGTCGAGACGACAGAGAACTGATGTGTGGCATGCGCTGACTCTCTGTTGCAGGAACAAGACGGGCATACTGGGCTGGAGGAGCGAGAAGACCGAGACAGTGAATGGATATGAAGCCAAGGTAGAGGGCAGCTCACTGGTCTCTCTCTCTCTGTCCAGAGGAACCGCCGACGCCGGAGCTCCATTTAATATTCCCTGAAAGTCCACCCCACTTGAAAAATTTCATTTCCAGGAAGAATCACTCCGACGGCTATTTTAAAACCGTTGAAGGACACATAACCTTCTGCGTTTTTCAAATAATGACAGATGAATTTCTGAAAGCGGAATTCTTCGCCCTGAAGTGAGGACATTTCATCAGCCCTTAAAAGACCGGAGGGCATATAAAACTTAGTAAAAAAGAAGTCTATCTATCCCGTAGATACATGCAATACCTTGAACCCCTGGAGGGTTAGGTGTGAGTCAGACACCCAGGACCGTCTCTCACTGGTGGTTTAAAAGCACTTCAGACAGGCTCTAAAATACTGCTGCATGAAAAGCATCTATTTTCAGCATCATTGATTGAGAGTCACAAACGTAAACAGACGACTCCTGTTGAGCTCCTACTGGACGTTTCTTTAGCTCTCGCCTCCTCTTAGAGCTCATCCTCTGCGTAAACTACAGAATCAGTAGCCTGCTCAATTTTTATGGAATGAGGAAGCAGGGGAAATAAGTGGATTGATAGTTTTTTTTTGTAAATGTTACAATGTTAGAAAAAAAACAAAAAAAGCTAAATTGAGTTTTTTTTTTTTTCTCCTATTCTGACAAATGTAAACAGTGGCTCATTTATGCTGTAAAAATGAGGGCGCTCTAACATTCACATGAATAAATAATGAGGGAAACAAAAGGCTGACAGCGTTGCCCCATCTTGGGAATTCTTTTCTCACCCTCTTTTTCTCAATCTATCTCTAATATTTATTTCGTGGGTCACACGAAACATATTAAGCATTGTCGTACTTCTTTAATAATTCATGTTTTTTCTTATAAACATGACTGTGTTTGGCTGATTTTGCAATGAACATGTTATTCATATATTCATATTATTAAACAAGCGGAACACAGAAGTTAATCGTCTCCTCCTCTTTCAGGTGTTCGCAGCATCCAACGTGGAGCTGATCACCAGGACCAGAACTGACCATCTGTCAGACCAGAACAAGAACAAGACAAAAGGTGCGCCACTATGTTTTGTCTGACCTTTGACCTTTGACCTCGTCGACCTCTTAAGCCATCAAGGTGTTTCCTGGCGCGCAGGTGTGTCGCAGGTGCGGCGGCTGAATTTCTCCATTAACCCCGCAGTAGCCGCTAAAAAGGGTCAGCGATGAGTAATCCCGCTCGGCGAGATCGGCCCCCGGGGCTCCGGCTGACGGCTAACGGCTAACAGCTAACGGCTAACGGCCCCTACAACGTTAGATCGCTGTCTCCGGCTGGTTTTCTGGTTCAGATCATAAATCAAACAGGATTAGCAGGCTTCTCTCCCCCCTCCGGCCTGTCGCTGTCAGCGAGCATCAACCGCCACATGCTCCTCGGAGGGCTCCACTCTCCCTGGTCACGACCCCCATCTGCGCTCTGCCAATACACAGGACGGGGAGCGCCGCACCGACTCCTGAATGGGGGACTCACTCCATTCGCCCTTCCCGTGTGCTACTTATACTTATTCTGTCAACACTGTAGGACAGACTTATGAGTTATATATATATATATAGATCCTAAGAGAGACACACATGATGTCAAGCAGCAGCTGTGCACTGATCAGCGGTCTGAAGGTCAAAGAGTGGACGCTTGTCTCATAACACACACCATGGCCCAAAAGCTTTGCTTTTAGCACTCGTGCAGTTTCTGGTTTATTCTGTTTGAAAGAACAAGCCACACACTCACATGTTGCTCATATTCCTCTCATATCCCATAATGAGCTGCTGGTATCAATATGGCACTCTGAAAACAAAGGTCATTGTGTGACCCTGAAATCTTATGTTCTCAATCGGCGTTTTACTATTATTTTATTACATTTAAGGACATTTCACACAAGGTCGTTCTGGGTTTGTGTATTTCAAGTACCAGTCAGGACTCAGCAACATGTGATGCCAGTTGTGTGGTCATTGTCTATTAAATCTGGTCAAACAACACCCACACAGTCTTACTGAGACCAGCTGAGCTTTTACAAGTTAGATGCTTGATTAATAATTATACTAATGTACACTTTTATTGATCCTCAGTGGGTAAATTCTTCTCTGCGTGACCCATCCTTAGTTATTAAGGAGCAGTGGTCCCAGGGAGCAACTGGGGGTTCAGTGCCTTGCTCAAGGACACTTCAACATGCAGCTATGGGGGAGAGCGGGGATCGAACCGGGTACCTTGTGGTCTCAGGACGTCCACACTCCCCCCAATGAGCTACAGCCAACCCCGAATAAATAAATATTCATTTAAATCAAATATTTACCGAAGATGCTTTTGTCCAACTTTCATACTTGCTGTACTTTGTTATGAATTCTTAATGTTGGAGATAAATACAGATTATTTTAATTTGTATTTATATGTAGGCAATTTAAAGTTCCCCTTGACTCAAACGATGTGTTTTGCTTATCGGTATCTCAGTTTAATACCTCGACATATAAACAGGATTGTGTGACGTCACAACTCGTTTTTTGGACATTCTCGTGTCCAACACGTTGCAACGTTAATATATTTTTTTGCATATTCGTAGATGCATTGAGAGTAGATGTCGTTTTAGGAATCTTTAACAAAAGGTTCATCATATTGCCGCTAGTAGATCCACTGATATTTAGAACATTGTCATGCAGCGGCTTATGCAGCATAATTTACTTCACTTAAATGAATTGTAGCAGTCCAGTGTGGCTCTGTTTCTGTAACGCTGGCCCTGATGTCTCTGATGACTAGACCACAACACAGAGTGCACTAAGTTATCTTGAGCATTGTGGAGCAGAGTGACATGAGTGAGCCCATTGTTCATGCTCTGTAGCGGAGGACGTGTTCACAGAACTCACACCAACAAGGACAGTTGTGAGTTTGCACATAACGCACATTCTCTCACTGCTGCTTGTCTCCGAGCAGGTGGGAAGACTCCACTGCAGAACTTCCTCGGGATTGCTGAGCAACACCTGGGACCCAACAACGGCGTAAGTGGACAGTTCATTGAGATGTTGACATTGCAATTGTAGTGATTGTCCTGTGTTGCGTTTGAATTAAATTGACAAGGATGTGATGGGTGATTTAAGTGATTCATGTCATTAGAGAATGAATCATCCCTCTGTTTTTGTTGTTGTTGTTGTTGTTCTCCTCTCAGCTTCATGCCTCTCTGTCCTCTCTACATAACAAACCTGGTGTTTTTATTTTTTGGCTTCGACATACGCTCTGCAGATACTTTGTGCAACTATAAAGCCGTTTCAATTTAAACGAGCTGAACACTTAACATGAAGAATCGACTGCAACCGAAAGGAAAATGACCACGACATGGAAATAATGTGTTTCTTTAGTCGTTAGCAGGCTCCGCCTCCTCAAAGAAAGGGTGGCCCTGCCCTTGACAGGGTTCACAAAGGTCGTACCTAACCGTGAAGGGTGAGCAGCTAATTAGAGCGGCGAACCGGCCGACGCATCATTTACTGCAACCGTGTGAAATACTGCAGTAAGAAAAAAAAACTGCCTCGTCATTTGTTCACAAGCGTTTGGCTTCTGAGCAGATGTGTCTTTGTTTTTTGTTTTTTTCATTGAGCTTTTGAAAATGTCAGCAAGCAAGAGGATAGCCTTGAAATCCCAGTGGGTGTTGAGGGTTTTCTCTCCGTGAAAAGAGAATAGCAAATAAAGAGACGTTTACAGTATGGATCACGGGAAATGCTGTCACATTGTTTTTTTTAAAATATTCATTATTTGACTTTCTGCACGCAGGCCCTGGTGACCCAGATGACGTGTCCCGTGATCACCAACCCCGCGGCGCTGACGGCCGAGGAATACTTCAACCCCGGCTCGTCGCCGACTCAGAGGGACATCGGCCACCCGTGCCAGCTCACCACCAAGACCCAGAGGTGACGCAAGACAGACGGCGGCGACAGACGGGGGCGACAGACGGGGGTGGCCACGCGTAACCGTCGAGTCACCGCCAAGCGCCACAGCTGACAGGCCGGTGGACAGAGATTAGACGGGGCTCACGCAGAACGTGCAGCCGTTCATGGCCGCTGACGAGAGCATTCAAACAGCTCACGACGAGACGTCTTTGCTTGACTATTTCAGCAAAAGAAAAACAAAAGAAACAGGATGAATTGAGGCATTTTAACGTTATTTATTTGTAATGCGGCTAATGCTTCTCTAATCCACCTGCCAGCCTGCTGGGCAACCGTCTTTCCACACAAGTCGACGTAATCGATGTCTTGTGTGTGTGTGTGTGTGTGTGTGTGTGTGTGTGTGTGTGGTTAAAGAGCTCATCACTTGATTGAGGGCATGAATTGCATCTGCTCATGTGCTGGTCCCCTCATCAGCATCCTTTTGTTTCCAGGTTTAAAGCCAAGCTGTGGCTGTGCGAGTCCCACCCTCTGTCCCTGGCCGAACAAGTGGTGCCCATCATCGACCTCATGGCGATCTCCAACGGCCTGTTCGCCAAGCTGCGAGACTTCATCACTCTGCGTTTGCCGCCTGGCTTCCCCGTCATGATCGGTGAGTGCTGGGAGAGTGAGACGGACGGGAGCGTTCGAGGGAGGGAGGGCGGTTAATTAAGGTCGGACGATGGGAAATCAAAATAGATACAAAGGTGGACGGAAAGAAATGAAGACGGAAAGATGAGGCCAGTGAAAAGGACAGAATGAAGCTCACTTGAAATAAAAATAATTGACATAAGGATAATGCGTGATGGACCCAGATGGTGTAAATAAAAATGCCCCCCCCCCCCCGCAGAGATCCCGCTCTACCACATCCTCAACGCCAGGATCACCTTCAGCAACCTGAACGGCTGCGAGGAAGGCTCCGGCGTGCGGGCGGACAACGACGTGGGGGTGGAGGGGGACGGCCGGAGGGACGCCCCGAGGACAGAGACCCCATCTCCGGGCAGCGACTCCTCCAGCGTCTCCAGCTCCAGTTCCACCAGTGAGAACACGCTCCCGTGCACTTTGTCTGTTCTTCTTCAGCTGATACGATTACGGATGAGGGCTCGACTGCAGATTCCTTTTCAACGAGCTGTTGTGTAAATCTCCAATAACATTTACTGCAGAATCTGGGCGTATTTTTTTGGGAGTATTCTGGATCCCAACAGCACCGTGTTCAAGCCTGCTTCCATGCCGAGGGAAGATATCATATAGTCTTATAGTCCTGTAGAAATACATACAGTTGAGTAAAATAGCATGCAAGGAAAACCTGATTCTTCTTTAACTTTGGAGTTATCTTCCTTTCACTCCGAAAAGACTATTCTATGTTTCCTTTCCTACTCTCCTCCTTCGGTATAATCTCCTCTACTGTTGGATAACACAGATTTCTTTACGACAGTCTGCCACACAGGGTTGTTTCGAAGGGTCAGGAGATGTGTTGAAGTTGAAACCATCCACTGTGGATGAGAAGGGGACGTAGTCACCCATTGGCTTGTGAACTGTGGTTTTGAACAGTGTGATTTGACCTGTCAATCACAATGTAGCCCCGCCCTAAAACACACACATACATTACTAAATGAACACGATGACGCTGTACCGATGAAGATTTGAAACTAACGATTTAGACCCGTAAACTCAATGTTCACAATGTTTACTGAGTTAAAGACAAAGTTCTTCTTCTCTGAAGTTTCTTTTTTATTCAGGGTTGTTGGGAAGAGAGCGCGGGTAGATGTCATGAAGTTCTGGGGCGTGCACGGTAAAGTAAAATGTGTGAACTGCAAGCAGTTGGACATAACTTTGCCCTTTGCCCTGCGCTGCAGCGTCGTGTCGGGCCGGAGAGATCCCCCCGTGTGTGTTCGAGGCCCCGGCCGGATACTCCATGCTAACGGGGGGCAAACAGAGAGACAGCATGGGGGACGAGGAGGAGGACCTGCTGCAGTTTGCCATACAGCAGAGTCTGCTGGAGGCCGGCTCCGAATACGATCAGGTGAGCTGCCTGTGAGAGGACGTTGCCACGGCAACTGTTGCCCGGAAGGTTCAGTTTAATCAACCAGCCTACTAATTAAGCTAAGAGTGTATTTGTTATTAACCAATAGCTCTCTCTGGATAGCTAATGAATAGCGTTAGTTGGTTGTAGCAAGCTAGTTAGCCAACATCACATCCCTTGCACTTCTTCTCTAGTTTTTGGAAGAGCCCCCAAAAAAAAATGGACGGCCTCCAAACGTCCTTTGAAACGTTTTACATCCCGTTTTCAAGGTTCACGGAGCCATGTTGCCATATCAACCGAGCTGCCCGATACTCCCCCGATGTAATATCCAGTATTATATTACAATTTACAGCAGTCAATTCACCAATAAGTCCAGCAATACCAGACAAATAGACACAGTGGGGCATCGACCACTTTCAAAATACAAACAATCAATACTGAAGCGAAATCAATAAGCAGAATAAATTGCTTGTGATGTGTTGGAGACCCATTATATTCAACACGGCCCCGGGAGAGGTGCTGTTCTGAAACCCTGGTTTCTGAGATCCTGGTCCTGATAGTCCTTGGCCTTCTTCCAGGGGTACGGGGAGAGAAGTATAACTAGGCTCTGGAATGGAACAAATGTGCCTTTTTTTTTTTAGATTACAACTCCAATTTGGATGCAGGACAGGTTTTAAAAGACCATACTGCTGACATTTCATGTCAAACATACGAGGCATTAACGACTTATCGTGCTTATCATCTTCTTAAAATACCATAAAGTTGTAATTCCCCATCTCTCGTTCCCATTTTCCTTTACATTTACGACAGCGTGAATCTTAACTTGCGGCACACAAGGAATCGGAGAGGGGGGCCGTTATGTGAGGAGCTTGTGCCGCATAACTACACCACTTTGTCAAAGAATCCAAGATTCGTATTAATTCATGTGAATTATCTCAACAGTGTACTGAAATGAAATTCGGGACCCGATAGAAGGTATGAGAACAGGGCCGGATTGACCAGCTCTGGGGAGCCGAGGCTAATATTAGGGGCCTCAGATACACGTTACAGAATAAAAGTAAATATTAAAGGTATTCTAACTAGATTATAAGACAGGAGTATAAACTTTGTTGTGAAATCAGATCAAACATCCAACACTCAAAGCCGTCATTTAGAGCAAACGGTATTCGGTGTATTAAATGTGTAGGTGTCTATCAATATTAATAGCTGTATCACTAGTAATGATATTGAGCGAGTTTACAAAAGAACCAGCTGGATCGATCTAGTTTCCATTCAGTCAGTTCATAATTCATAATCAAGCTGGCCTCGCCGTGTGTGTGAGAGGTACTTCAGCATACATTAACATGGAAAGGCCTGCTGGGAGGACGCCGTCTCTTTAAATGCACCGCCGTCTCTTTATTCGTCCACCAACACCACTTCCTGTGTCCTGCTCTCTGACTTCCTGTGCCTCCTCTTTGTGTCCAGGTGACCATCTGGGAGGCGCTGACCAACAGCAAGCCAGGAACACACCCTCTGCCCTGCGACCCAAGTCGTCTGGAGAGGTCAGGCGGCTCTTTTTCTTCAATCTCGTTCTTCCTCCATCCTTCTCTCTCTTCTTCCTCCATCCTTCTCTCTGTTCTGTAAATCACGATGTAGTCCGACCCCTCTATTGTCAGAAAAAACAACAACCAGGAGCTGCAGATAAAGTCGGATAAACGCATCATTTGTTAAAAATGAACGTGACTTTTATCTTCAAAAGAGCTGGAATCCTTAAAAAAAAATAATAATAAAAAAATAAAAACATTAATCCCCATGAGTGTCAGGACAAAGGCGATGTTTCCTGCTGTTCCTTCACCTCTATTGTCTCCGACTTCCTCTCACTTTGGTCAGATATTGTCATTCTTCACAGTCTTCCATTGTATTCTTTTTTTTCCATCCTGCAGATCTTTCCCGTCGTCCATGACTCACATCCTGTATTCCTGTCCTGTCCTCCCCAACTCCATTCTCTTATCCATCCTGCTATTCTCCTCTCGTCTCCTAGTGTGTGTGTGTGTGTGTGTGTGTGTGTGTGTGCGTGTGTGGAAAGGGGGTAGACTGGAGGATGGGAGAGTTTCCTGCAGTGCTGCTGTTGTCTTAAGCTTGTTATCTTTAGACAGTGTTTTCTCCCCCCCCACCCCCCACCCCCCCCTGTTTGCAGGCGAGTGGATGGATACACAGTGTTTCCCTTATTCGACACAATCTTGCTGTTGCAGTGTTTACTGACATCAGCGTTATGATGTTCGAGGTTGTTCTTTAATGTCCTGCAATGGGTAAAAAAAGGCAAATGCAATCTGGGCTGTTTTGATTGAATACGTAATACCTTGAAACAAATTATTCTGCATATGTTCTAGAAACTATTTAGACATTTTTTTTAAGTGGTACCATGTTGGATTATGAGTGATTATCGATTAGCTATCAGCTAACTTTTGGCTTTCTCTCTTTACATCTAAGCGTTGGTGAAAAGTCGATGAAGGGCAGTGGGTCCAACTTTATTTTCTTAATACTTAAAGCTGCTCAGATGTGGAACCACAACATGTAAAAGTAAAGCTAATGCAATATTGAACAAATATCTGCTTTTGGGGGTTAAAGCGCCAATTTCTGTCAAAAGATATTCCCCATAATTCATTCAGAATCCAACGCTCCCTCCCTTTGAATCCTGTTCACAACATCAAGCCGTGCTCTTTCCCCGTACGGATCAGCGTCACACAAATGGCTCCGAGCAACGCTTTTGTCCCGTGTCCGTCTTTTTTCTTTTAAAAAAAAACAAAAAAAACAGCGTCCTCGGTGTTCGTTTATAATAAGCCATCGATTCTACAGCGGAGCGTGTCAATGAAGTCATCGCCAAGAGGTCAAAAGGCCTGATAAGCCGTCAGCATGCGTTTGAAATTAATCTGCATTCTATAACGTTGATAAATCAACAATCCAGTCTGCAGTTAAGGAGCTAAATGCTACATTCCTAGATAGTCATTGGCCGTCAAAGTTAAAGTCTGGCCAATAAAATGTTCCGGTTGTTTTTAATTAGGCTGTGGGAGAATGTGGATAGTGTGCACATCCAACCAGTTTAGTGCAGCAGCACACTGCACATGGGAAAGTGAGAGGATGCTGCATTCAACGTGGACGATCACTTCAATATTACAAATGTGCAAGTGGAAGTTTGACTCGAGTGTCAGAATGTGTGTTTTCATAATGGTTCAAAGCTTTCACAGCTAGATATTCACACATTCAGTCACGTGGCCAACCCTCAACTAAACTTTCTCTTATTTCATTGTTTCTTCCATCCTCTCCCTCCTCCACCAGGACCCCCCAGCACAAGCCCCGAGCCCCCTCCAGCCTCTCCTCCACCCCCTCCAAGAAGCAGCCGACCACCTGCAGCTACAACGAGCAGCTGCGCATTGCCATGGAGATCTCGGCTCGAGAGCAGGAAGAGGCGGAGCTCCGGCGGCGGCGGGAAGAGGCCGAGCTGCAGCACATCATCCGGCTGTCACTCATGGAGAAATGAGAGCAGAGTGGCGGTGGCCCAGCAGGGGGTCTGAGAGAGGGGGGGGGTCGGACCAAGGGCACATGGGAGAAAAAGGCAGCAGAGGCTCCTTTTTAAAAGCACACGCCGGAAAGTAAACGGCAGAACCATCTCGCTGGTTCCGATGCGATCAGTTGGCCTCCTTCATTCTCTCCCATGTCCTCCTCCGGACCTTCAACCCCCCCCCCCCGTGGGTCTGCATTGGGTCTGCTCCTCCGGCCTCACTTTGCTCCTTCTGGTGCCCCAGGGATACGGTACTTTAGGCCGGTGCCAGTTTACAACCAACAATACATCCAATACAACACGTCTAGTGTGTGTGTGCGTGCGTGCGTGTGTGTGTGTATATGCGTGTGTGTGTAAACCAGCTCTCAGCACAGTTAACAGGTCACCTTCTGACCTTCTGGACCAGCGGTGTCGGAGAACACTGTAACCTTTTGTTTAAGTTGAGTTGAATGTTGTCGACAAACCTGACTTTGAATGAAAACAAGAAAAAAAAAAAAGACCGACTTCAACTTTGTTTTTTATTTTGCACAAAATCCAGATGTACTGTATTTAGCTTGTTGGCAGATGACGTACAGTACATGACCGTTAATGGTTGTAGGTGACGAGTTCGAGCACAAGGCGTGGCTCCGGGTTTAGGAGCACAGATCGGATCGATGAGTTTGTGGCCGGCCTGTGTGTGTAATTCAATTAATAAAAGGGACTTGATAGTGGGTTTTCGTAAGTGGATTGTGGAATAAAATGTGTTAAGTGTACATGTGCATCCTCTCACCTTACATGAGCGGATGATTTCCTCAAAGTCACAATGTGTGTTTAGGCATGGTCTGCACTCGCGTGAGCTTCATTTAGTCCGACTCGAGTCTGAATTATGATGTCAGAGCCCGGCTCTCGGAGGGGACCACTGGTTGTGCACAACGCGTTGGAAACAAAACCAGATCTGAAAATCACTCCCCAAAACAACAACTGTGGAGCGTTGTGTTCTTGAATTGGAACGATTGTTCAGTCTTGCTCTCATAATTGTAAGTCACGTCATATTGCAAGGACTCGAGGCTAAACCACGCATCGGGGAGCACATTTAGCAGTTTTGTTGCAAAGGGTCGAGGGCGGATGCGACATTTTGTTTTTCCTTTCCTTCTTTTTTGTTGTCGTTGTATTAATTCTTCAAAAAGGAAAATGTACAACTTTCACTCTCACTAATATCAGCACAAAAAAACCGGAGGAGAACCACCGCGGCCTCCTCTCCAAGTCACATTTTAAGCTTGCCTAATTGATGAGAATATGATGTTCAGTTTTTATTTAATTTTTTTTTACTTTTTAAAAAACATTGCGGGGAAGAAGATGCGAGATGTGTTCATGGTGAATGCCGGGGGATGAGAGTCCAGACAATGATTCAAATAAAGAAACATCTTTTTGGAAACAGCGTCACATGAGTGGGTTTCTTTTCTTTTTAAATCTATTTTTAAAATTACAGCTTTCACGTGCTTCAAATCCCTTGACCCACACACACACACACACACAGAGTTACAGCTGCAGCTTTCCACTGGAAGTTAGTTTCCTCTGTGAAGGACGTGACAAAGGCAATTAATTTCTCACGAGATGGAGAGCTGCAGCGTCACTCGGCACCAGAGAGAGTTGATCTGTTTTTAGCAGCTCCCTCTTCCATCACCCTCCCTGTGACATGGATTCCCAGGGGGGGTTTATGCCTGTAGTTATTTAAGGCTTGACGGGGAGAAACAGGACAGCTTAGAGATTCTTAAACCCTCCAAGAAACCCCACTGCTTTTTGTGCAGAGGCTGCTTTATCTGTGCTTTGGCGGTGGGCTGGAGAGAGGACTTTCCCCCAGTGAATCAGCAGTATGTGCCGCGCCCTGACTCAGCTCCACACGATGAATAGCAGGCGTGTGTGTGTGTGTGTGAAGTGAATTTGTAAAAGAGCCGCAGACAAAAACAAGATGTGTGCGTGTGAAGCTGAGAGCGTCGTTATGCAAAGAGGAAGGACGCAGCGTTCCAGATTGTTTTTCCTCACTATTCAACTATTTCCCTGCTGACGGTTCAATTTGGGACTCGCAGTGTGTGAAGAAGTCCTTCAACCAGCTGCTCCGTCCACTGAGGTCAGTGTAATTGAGGAACTCAGTTATATTTATTTATAAAGTCATAGTATTGTATGTAAACAAAGACATGACAATATGTCGGAAAAGGTAATAGTATGTCAAAACATCAAAAAGGTCCATTCAGAATAGAAAGTCAAAGACATTACAAATGTCATAGTTGATGTGCAAAAGTCATCTTATAAAAAAAGTCAGAAATAGTATAGCATGTCATAAAGTCTTCAAAGTCTATGATAAAAGTGATACTATGGCATGTAAAAAAAAAAGTCTGTATGAAAATCAAAAAAATGATGATTAAAAAGTCCTAAAATAAATATGCCATCTCATAATTCAGCTCCTGCTAACCTCCCAGCAGGCTTATGGCTGCGGCTACAGTTAGAAGGTGAAACGTCGAGCAACACTTTCTCTCATCTCACTAATAGTCTCGAGCCACAGCCTCCCATCGAGGGGGGGGGGGGGGGGGGGGGGGGGGTCACATGGCGACAGCAGGGTGGCCTACAGCTCCGGGTTTAATTACCCACATGAAACGGTAGGTAAATGTCAGCCTGAAATAAGCGGTGCCGAGCGCCGATGGAGATCTCCTCCATGAGGAGACAGGATTTGTTCACAGGAACATGCACTGGCAGTTAAAAATGACAGCCAGAACAATAAGCCCAACAATAAGGTTATGTGGGGGGGTGGGGGGGGTATGGTATGATCGTCACACTGCTGGAACTTCCCACTTTCTGCACATATTACACATCCTTTCACTCCATCCATAGTGCTGCAGGCTTTAAGCTGCAGTTCTCTACTTGGCCGGCAGGTGGCAGTGATGCTGCCACCTCATTTCTTTTTCCTCCTCAAATGTATAACACACGCAAACAAATGTACACCATCACAGCAGTCAAAACAAACTCAACATGTTTATTTACTGCTGAAGCATAGAATAAAAAAACAAAACAAGGTATCAGCTTTTGTCCTGGTTCAATTAAAATCTGAAGACAGACACGTCTGTGCACAACAACAACAAACAACAACAAAACCCCCCCCCAAAAAAAACACGCATACAAAGACTGGTCGACCGAGATCAGTGCAAAAATAATCCTCCTCGTTGTAAGAAACAGAGTTCAAATCATTGAAACAGTAAAGTGCATGTTTGGAGAAAAAGCCCCTCTCGTTGTTGTACAAACTCTGAACAGGCAGTGAGGGTCAAACACTGAAAACAAACGCGTCTTAAAAAAGAGAGAGAGAGGGAGTACATAAAGTATGCACTGGTTCAGTCTTCATTTGCACATTCAGATTTCATTACTGTACATACAAACCTGAACTCCTGTTGAAATAACACATCCAGTGGTTCACATGCAAACAAAATGTGTGTAGTTCAATTCTTACACGAACGTCGGGAGGTTACACGAGGTCTCCAGTTTTCCTGCTACACATTCATACGCATCACGCGGCCCCGCTCGCACATCTGCACGGCTCCAGTGGCGCCCGCTCCAGTCCGTTGCGCTGAGGTTACATGGTATTGTATAGCACGGTGACAGCTCGCTGCTTCTTCTCAGCGGAGCCTTTGCGAGATCGTCTCGCCGAGTGTCCCCTGGGCCCCTGCTGACGCGCCGGGGCGACCGCGCCGCTACCGCCGCCGTCCGGCTCCTCCCTCTCCCCCGTGTCGTCTTTGGGACTACAGTGGGAGAGGGAGGGTGACGAGGATGACGAGGCAAACTCCCCGCGGGACAAGCCGGTCCGCTCGACAGGAGTGCTGCGAGCCAACACTTTCTGCTTCTTCCAGGTGTCGTCGGGGTGAGATGTGGACGCGGAGAAGGAGTCCTGGGAATGTGACGACGTCGCCCTGGTGTGTGTCCTCAGGTCCAAGTCGCTGAGGTCATTGGCCGACAGCTCCAGACAGTCCAGTTTCGCTAAGGAGGCCGACCTCTTCATGAGGGAAGGGGGGGTGAGGCCGGCATGGCGGATGCGGGCCTCAAGCTCCATGGCTCTGTGCCACACGATGGGCTCCAGGAAACTCTGGCCCTCTTGTCTCTCTCGCCGCCGATGCCCTACTTCCAGGCCTTGAGGGGTCTGCTCAGAACTGGACCCTTTACAAGGTTCCGGCTCCGTGTCCATGACGTCTCTCAGCCCCTGAGGTTGCCCCGGTCCCTGGTCTTGGCTGTCCGTCATCTCCAGGCCGACGCCCTCGTGGAGGAAGGCCTGCAGCTCTCTGAGTGTCTGCTGAATCCTCTCCAGCTCCTGGCTGCCGCGAGCCAGCCTGCTCTCGGCGTCACAGCTGGGGCCGCAGCCCCCCCGCCCGCCCTGAGAGCTGGATTCCATCCGCTCGTCTGTGTCGGACTCTTGCGCTGTCGCCCCCTCCAGAGTCATCTGGTGTGAGGCGTCCTGGGTCTGAAGTGGCTGGATTTGGCTTCGTCTTTGGGACTGGGCTGAGGTATCTAGAGATGCTTCTTCCAACAGACTAGAGGCCAGTGATGACGTGAGCATATGACCGTCTATGGGAGTGGGCACAACGATGGGTATAGCACCAGAGACTCGGCTGATATTTGAGTCGGGGGAGCATGAAGGGTCTGGAAGGTTGTCCGTCCCTGAGGAGCCGCGCTCTGCCTGTGACCCCGTGTGCTTTTCTTCGTCTTTGGATTTGGCAGAGTCGGCCGCGACCTCTCCCCGAGTGATCCATTGTTCCGTGCAGTCCTGAGGCGAGTCGAGGGGAGGATGTTCAGTGCTCGGGGGACACGGGCACAGTCTGACCGGAGGCTGCTCGCCGCTGGGGGAATGCAGCGGCGACCGCTGAGGCGCCGCCGTCTCCATTTCCTGCTTCAGCTTCTGCTCCAGCTGCTCGGCGGCTCGCCGCACCGAGCCCGCCGGCCAGTCGCACGGCAGCATGGAGGGAGACTGCGGGTGGGAGGGTGGCGTTAGAGAGCCGTGCGTGGCTTCGGGGGCCTCGGCCTCCGTCTGGTGATCCGATCGGATGAGCTGAGGGCTGTGGGAGGACGCGGGGAGGGACGAAGAGGGGGGGGCGGGGAGGCAGGAGGCAGGGTGGCATATGGCTTCAATCTCTGTGACAATATGGCGGACTGATATGCCGTTGTCGTGAGGGGTGCGGTCAGGGCTGGCTTTGTCGACGCCGTCATCAGACTGCGGAGACGCCTGAGAGACAAACGGAGAGCAAGCGAGTGAGTCATGTGCATATCATTAGTCATTGCCTTGCGTACTTGCAGCAGTGCATGTGGTTTTTGTGACATTAATAAATAGTTTTTAAATAAATACATAGCACACCATTTATCAGACAGCGAAAAAGAAAATTAGAACGCAAGCGGAGACAAACGAGTGACACGTGTATCTGGACTAGTCTCATCTTCCAGAAGGGTTCACTATGATTCATAAACATTTAGCGTGGAATCTGTGCTGTTGGCTCAGTTCATCTGGCACCTTGAAGACCTGAGGCTGCATTCACAGCCAGTGGAGCGTGGCAACGATGAGAGCGTGCAGCGGGGTGGGCGTGTCGCGCTGTGCGCTTTAAATAAGTAACCAGGATACGAGGCCTTTTAAAAAAAAAAAAAATGGTGGGTGATTGCCTGCCTGCCTGCCCCCCCCCCAACACTGTAGCCTCAACCCACCGCCCACTGGTCGTTGTGAATGCAGTCTTATGAACTCATTGTAGTGCAGTCAGGCTCCAGTATTACATCCAGTACAAGACTGCAATGATCAGACTAGTGTTGGTATAATTCTCAAAAAAGGTAACCGATAAGTTTGCCTAACATAATACCACAGTGCAAAATAAACCTTTCCCTCTTTTAGCATGGCTGTGGGCCTCCTGAATTAAATATGCAGTCTGGAAAAGGAACACAAAATGAGATGCTGCATGAGCAGACTGAGGGAACGTCTGCATAGTAAATGTAACGAAATGTTAACAGTATATGAAGCTCAGCGATAGTGTACCTGACTACTCGCATAGCTTTCCTCCTCTTCCTCTTCGTTTTCCGACAGAGGTGCCCTTTGCTGTGCCTGCTCAGAAAGTGTCCGGGACCCGCCATCTTGGGCCAGGCCCAGAAACTTCTCCCTGGCGCTGAAGAAGTCGATGCTGTCGGCGCTGTGGTTGGACGAGCCGTCGGCCTCGCCGCGCCCGATCTGCAGCTCGCTGGGGTTGTTGTTGTTGTCGCTGGCGGCGAGTGGAAGAGCCAGGGAGAGGGTGGTGATGTTCGCAGGGCTGAGGGGGCTCCGTTTGTCACTTGTAACGTCCGATAACGATTGGTCTAGTATGTCCGAGTCAGCGGAGCCCAGAGTGAGAGTAGAGGTTTCTTCTGAGCTGCTTCGCTCAGGCAAATTCAGTGACAGTTCCAACGGTTTGGGCACTGAGATGGACAGATGTGTGGGAGGGGCCCGGTGGGCACGATGGAGTTCTGGAGTGGGGGGCAAGATGTGGAGTGATGGTGGAGGGTGGGTTAAAGCAGCAGGCACAGTGACAGCCACGCTGGTTGAATTGTCCAGCCTCTCCTCGGGGACGACGGTGGCTGCTCGGGGTCTGGGGAGGGGAAGCAGGCGGGGGTCTCCGCAACCCGATCCGACCTCCTCCGGATCCGGAGAGTCACACACACCGTCGGAGTCCGCGTGCGAGTCGGAGTCCGCGTGCGAGCCGTTCGCCTCGGCAGAGTCTTCGGGCCCAGCACCGAGGGCGTGCAGCACGGCCACACCCAGGAAGTGATGCAAGGAGGGGGAGGACGTGCTGTTGTTGTTGTGAGAGTTGGAGCGGCCCAGAGAGCGAGACGAGGCTTTGCACATGGACTCCGGGCGATCCGACAGGTCACCGTCAGAGTGCGAGCGCCACAGCTTATTATGCCTCTGTTTGCTGCGGAAGGAAGCGAAGAGAAACAGTAGCTCGTTAGCACCAACAATGCTCCCTAAAGAACGTGCACATTGCAGAGTCGCCGCGACATAAAAGCACACCTGGCCAGCAGAATCCCCTGATACTCCTCCAGCTGTTTCATGAAGGAAGGGTTTGGCTTGGTGACGGCCCGTCTCTCTTTGACGTGGTCAAAGGCCGTGTCCAGGTCCCAGCCGTACTCCTTCATGGCGTAGGCGATCACCGTGGAGGCGGAGCGACTCACACCCATTTTACAGTGAACCAGACACTTGGCACCAGCTTTCCTGAGATGCACAGAGAAGAGAGGGTTGGATCACATGATTTGAGAACCTAAGTAGGACCCGACAAGCATGTGTGTGTGTGTGTGTGTGTGTTTAGGCCTACTTGGCTTTGGTGATGAACTTGAAGGTCTCGTTCCAGTACTCCAGCAGGTTGGTGGCCTCTTCGTCGTACACTCGGATGTTGTGGTACTGAAACATCTCCGGGAAGAAGTTGTCTATCTCCCTGGTCACGTTCAGGATGTAGAGCACTCTACACAAGAGACATGGGGAATTAAATCACATGTGGTTATTCAGATGATGAATGCTTAACAAATACCACAGGGGGTCAGACGTTGCTGTGGAGTTCAATACAATTAACGGGGGACTCAAAATTGAGTTTCAGTTGAAGTTGTAATGAAGACGCGGATAAAGAGACTGAGGTATTCAATCCCATGTTTGAACCCTTGCAGCAATGTGATCTGATTCGGAGGTAATGCATTTTCTCATTTCAATGAACTTCAATTAGAAAACGTGTTTGATGCGCGTCGCCTCGACATTTATTAAAATGATATTAGCGAGCGTGGAAGTGCGTCTGGTGAGTTACTGACTGATCTCTTACCCGCTGTTCTGCAGCTCCTCCAGATTCGAGGCATTCCACTCAGAGCCCTGGAGAGGTCACAAGTCCAGTTAATATCAATGTCTAAACTCACAAGTTGGAGCAAAACAAATGAGGGAGATTTTGAGTTTGGTTCCTGTGTGCATTGTTCATTCCGAACATCCACACATTCGACTCATAAAGTTCTCACCAGATAGACGTGTTCAAAGATTTCGGTGGGGCTGTCCATCTGCCCCAGGATGAGGATCATCTCGTTGTCTATGAACTCCTTAAACTCCCTCAGGTTACAAACCATCTGCATCTCCAGCTCCGTTCGGATCTGGTAGGATGGTTAAAAAAAATAAAATAATAAATAAAAATAATGTCACTCGGGTATCTCAACAATTTTGCCAAAACCCCGGCTGCAAATGTCCCCGCATTCCTCCGTGTGCCTCTCACCTCCTTACAGGTGACGTTCTCCAGGTCTTTCTGCATCATGATCTCTCTGAGGCGCATCTTGATCAGCCTCTCTGTGCGCTCCCTCTCTGTGGGCCTGCACATGGAGACACACACACACACACCTTTATGAGAAGACAACATTAAAAACACATTTTCTCTAAGCCTAAAAAAACACACCACTTTGACACAATTAACCACCTTCACAGGTCACAGCGCTTTCCTACTGTTCTTTAACTCATTTTCACTTCGCTCTCAAAGAGATTACTTGTTTCCGCCAGAGAATCGCCACTTTGTCTGTTTCTCAGAAGCTGGAGAGGGAACTGAAAATCTGAGCGCGTGGAACAAAGTCCTCTTTTGTCGAGTGCGCCTGTTGTTGTGCCTGGCTCGGTTTCTAACCACTCCGCTGGGGGACGCATTTAGCCCTTTGGACGTCACACCGATGATACAAACAAGTGGCCCAATTACTCTGGAGGGAAGAGCTCAGTCTGTGTCCTTCTGTCGTTGTCTACATTTATGTTGTCTCGCCTCTCACTGTAGTAGTAGAGAGCAGTGTGGGTCAGGGGTACATTTGACAGCCACAAGTGTGTAACTGCAGGCTTAAAAGCATCCATCCGTGTTGAAGAATATTAAAAAAAAAAAAACGACTGCTTGTTTACCGCGACCGCGCAACGTTTTTCTCACCCCCGAGAGATCGAGTCCACGGGGGAACAAATACGGGTTAGTTACGGTCATCCATTGAAACTTGAACCCCCGCAGCAAGCCTCGACTTGCCCGCAGACAGACTGAAGGAGGCATGGCAAAAAAAAAAAAGACACACACATTAGTGAGTAACTGAATAAAATGGAAATTCCATGTCACTTCCTTGAAAGGCTGATCCTTAATCAACAGACGACAACGTGCCGACAACGTGCCGACAACGTGCCGCTTCCTGACCCTTCCATCGGGTCCGAGGACACGACCTGCCGTGTCAACAAACACTGGCGGGTCATGATGTGGCTTTGGGAGTCTCCCCTGCGAGAGGACAACAAACTTTTTTTTTTTTTTTATGCGTTTGGATGAGTGTATCGGAGCTCATAAAGTGCAGGTGGCAATCTTGAGTATAAGTGCACTCGAGTGCAAACACTCCTCTTCCGAAAATAGAGTGCGCAGAGTATTTCTGTTTTCAGGCAGGCGATGAACATGGGTGTTTCTTGTTTGTCAAGCCTTAAGTGGCCCTTCCTTGTCCGTGCTTCTCTCTCTCTCTCCTTTCCACCCAGGGGCATCAGGTGGGTGCATGTCGTGGCAGAATATTCTTTGTAATCCGCCCTCAAAAGGCCTCCTTCCTCTCACTCCTTCCTTCCGCCTACCACCTCCTGCTGTCCATCGTTCGGTTGGTCTACCTATCGGTCTGTCTGGTTTCCATTTTTCCAACCGGAAATCAAGACGACCAAAGCCTCAGCTATTTTGGACCCTGGAGGATGTCTGGTGTGCGTGTGTGTGTGTGTGTGTGTGTGTGTGTGTGCGTATAGGAGACGGTCTAAATAAGTAGCGAGCCACGTGACGAAGCAGCAGAGGGGAATTTCTCTACTGTTAGTAAAGACATGAATCCAGCAGCCCGTGTCTGTGCTCTCCAGACTCCCTCGTGGATCCCTTGACATCTTTGTCGCAAAGACTCAATGCGTGCGCTCATCAGCGTGCATCTACTTTAAATAGGTACGGACTCGCCTTTGAAGACCGATGCCCCGCAGTATTCTGCTGTAGTTGCAACACTGTCAAATTGATTTCTATTAACGGATGATGAGTATATTAGGCTTATGTGAACTTAAGGGAAAAAAATTAATTGTTTTCTCATTCAAATTGACACGTGCGGATTTATTACATGAATACAAAAGTAATATAACATGCAGCAACGCTAGTTATTGAGTTGTATGGATTGTTTCAGGAATACAGTTCAGTTATATTACTGTACCCTGTAGAATTAAAATACACTATAAGAAGAAGGCCCTGAAGCCCTTCTTAAGGGGGCATTGCGTGACCAGGCATCATCAATTCAACTATAGGTGCTGTCCCCTGTTTTCTATACCACTTAGATAAGTGAAGGATTTATGAACTATGATAAAGTTTCCCAATACTTTACTGTAAAAAGGAAACTATAAATAAACAATGGTCAAAAACAACTATTGCGGTATACGGTTTTGTGAATAATGACTTATTTTTCTGCTCTGCCCCACAAAACAAATAATAATCCAGATATTACATCATCGGTATGAACTGCATGTGTGTGGTCATGCGGTCTCTACTCACAGGTCTGTGAAGAGAACGGGTGAATTGGCACGGTGCGACTCGACGTCCTGCATGGCGTTCCACTCGTTGACGCAGACCTGGTTGGACGAGACCCTGCTCTGGTAGTAGCTGACCCAGGTCAGGAACAGGCTGCCCGGGTAGTGGTTGTGGCAGCGGGCCACATCGCACGCTTTGTGGAGCGACTGGAGGGCTGACCTGAGGCAGTGGAGGAGGATTCACACTTGAGAGGGTGCATCAAAAGGCCAAAAAGACACACAAATAAAACTATAGAGTACAATTATTTAAACCAGGAGAGGCTGCATTACCTGCGTATTACACAAAATGCAAAAGAAAAAGAAATTAAATACGGGAGGTTTAATAATTAGAGAGAGAAACAAAATGAGAAGGGAAGAACGGAAAGATTGCAGCGATGGAGAGACATAATGGAGCTATAACTGCAGATAGATGAAGGTAGACGGAGATGTTCGAGGGAGAGGGAGGTCAGGCTGGAGAGCAAGGTAACAAAAGGGTACGAGGAAATGAAGACCAGTAAGGAAATGAAGAGGCATGCGAGACAGGGGAAGATAATGAAGAGACTGGAAGGAAGAGAGATAATGAAGAAAGAGAAAAACAAACAGCAACTGTGACAAAGATAAAAGGCTGAAGGTCAAAGTCAAAGTCATGTGGGGGGGGGGGGGGTACGGTCTTTTTTTAAGCCTGCACACTTAACCTTCATGCAACTTCACATAGCTGTCATTTGCTGGACACAATCAGAAGGTTACTTACCACATGGCCTGGACCGAAACTGGCTTGAAAACATGAACCCTGTTCACCGTCGAAACACTAAAACCACTGTGACGACAGAGAGACAGAAAGGGGATGCCTTTAATAGTTTACAACACCAACAAATATTCCCTCAATAAAATGACTGAATACGAGTCATCAGAGTCAGACTGTGAGCAGGTAGGGTGTGGCGTCTTACCCGTCTCCATCCAGGTGGATCAAAGTGTCACTCCAGAGAGGCAGAACCAGACCCACTGTGCAGCTGCGAGGGAGGACGATCGACACGTTAAAAGCAACTAAAACTAGAAAACAATCGGGTTTCGACATGATACAGGGAAGTGTCCCGGACGACATTAAGAAGAAACGCAGGAGAGGAAGTCAGACTTGAGAAGTCGATGTTATTGCAGCGCTAAAAAGAGGGCAACATGCCGCCTCTCTTGTGTCGTTGGGTACGAGAGTGTGGGATCTACTGAGTTTCAAGACCACGCACTGACCTATCAGAGGAGACAAAGTCCACTCCGAGCACGATGCTCTCCTCCGTGTCCTGCCTTCCATTGGTGGAGACCACCACCATGTAGCGGGTTACCTGAGGGTAGGCGCTCTCCAGACGCACAGCCTGCGGGCAAAGACAGAGAGGAGATTGACGGACATTGCTGGAATAACTCTTTTTCAAAGAAAAAAATAAAAAAATAAATCATGAAAGGAATGTGCGTCACTCTAAATTCTTTGAGTACTAGATGTTTTGAGTATGTTTGTTATTAGATAGAGTTAGGACATTCAATGTCCAACAAAAGCTTTTTTCCAGCTCTTTTTGTTTACCAACAAAGAACTGAAACCGGCCCCCCGATCACAATGCCAACTGTGCATGCGCGGTACTGACCAGTCGGATGGTGTCCTCCGACCGCAGCACAGTGAACATGGTCTGAAGATGTTGCTGGAGGTCACCTGGAGAGAAAAGCATTTCAACATCCTCATTTAGTTTCAGGTCCTTGAAGGACAAACAATTGCATTCTTGGCATTTCGTAGGTTGACGACACCTAAGACAACGTATCATTCAGCCTGTGGCGAGTTCCCAGTGCCTTCACACTGGAGTCTCTTTCACTTAGAGCCCACATTCAACTTGATCTCTACGTCTGAGGGAAACATAGCAGTGGACCCGACTGCAGTCATGAACTCATCTGCCAGCCTACACCAGCGGTTACCCGATGATGCTGTAGAGGAATGTTCATGAGAAAACACATCTCGCGGTCATTTCTGAGGCCGAGCGTCGGCGGTGGGAGAAGCTGCAGGTGTCATTTGTGCGTCCAGGTCTTTTACCTGTGTGCTTGTTCCTGCGTTGGTTCATGTGAGGTGCAGAGTTCGGCGTGGGGCTGTTCCCCCTGGGAAGGAACAGGGCCGCGCCTTTTACGGTGAGGAAACTCTCACTGATACTGGGGAAGAGAAGAGAATAGAAGAACACATGAATGGAAGCCTCAAACAGAGAAACCCCATCCGAGTTATCCGGTCATACTTGGTATTTAGTGTCACTTGTGTAATTTGTTATCACTTTCTGGCATGTGGTGACCCGGGCTTCGCATTATAAGCAAAATATGGGGAGACGGGGGAACAGACGAGCATTGTCATGGGCTTATGTCAGTGTCACAAAGATCCACTCAGCTGGCCTCTGGTCCACAGGCTCCCAGAATAAAAGCTGACAGTCCAGTGCAAGCAAAACCAGATCCAAGCCCCAATTTGAACTCAGAACACAATGTTCTCCTCCACACAGCTGGATTATAAACACACACACACACACACACACTCTCTCACACACACACACACACTTGCAGCTGCCAGTAGGGAGGGATGGGGGAGGGGGGTGGTGGTGAGGAGAATGGGGGTTTGAGAGGGAAGACAGCACGAGTCCTCTCCTCCACAATGTTTTTGGAGAGAGAGAAAAGCCGGCCAAGCACACAAGCGGGGACAGGATGTATGCAATCATTTTCTTTTGAGAGCGAGTGAGTTTAAACACGTCACTGCATTCATGCAAGTGCACGATGACCGTTATGGAGCACGGCCATCAGCCAAAAGTCACTTTGAAGAGCCAACGTTGAGCAGTGGAGAGCACGTAGAGAAGGTCTAGACTGTGCACGCATACATGAAGATGTAGCTGTAGAACCACCGACTGAGACCAATACCAACAGAAAGGACTCATTACGCGGCCAGATGACATCTTTAGTTCTTACATTAATATATATTAGGTTCTTATTATCTACATAGTAACAATAGGGTGGTTTATCTACTGCATAGCATTTCATACAACCATTCTAAATACATTTATTATTAAGTAAAAAAGTACAATATTTCCTCCTGAAAGTTGTAGTGCAAAAGGACTTAATTAAATGCACTTGGTTACCTTCCACCACTGATTGACGCCATGCGGTACATACAATCTAACGTTTATTTTAAAGGGTGCGACCAAATCATGTCTTGGTGCGACCAACTTTCTCAGTGGAAAGGTTCCTCCTCACCAACGCAGGTCGCATCAAACGGGGCTCTGTTCCTCTCTGGAGCTCCTAATCGTATTAACTGTGACTGAGGTCACTGCATTGAGGAGGAGGAGGAGGAGGAGGCATAATAAACCGAGGCCAGTGTTTCAACTGGACACCAAACATTGAGTGCGTTTGTGTGAGCACCTGCTTGGATTTGTGAATAACTCGGGGCTCCTTCAAGTCTCACATGAACCAAAAGGCACATTAGCCGCCAATAAAACAGGTCGGAAGACCCACTCCTGCTGCCATGTTCATGTCGGATGGCAGCCATGGGACCAGTAAACCATAACCTTTATGATGCCGAGCCACTTAGAAAGTGAGCACTTAAAATGGTGCCCTTTCATTTATACCCTGGATGCAGAGAGCAGCCACAAAAAAAAAATTTTTTTTAAAAAGAGCAAGAATGTCAGATAAAACTGAGCATGTGGAATGTTTCATCACACAATTGGCAGAGTGGCTCTGCTGGCTTTTGCCAAAATTGAGACCACAAGTCATATTGTCAGGAGCGTAGCCAGGAGCTCGTCAACCAGACAAACGTGGGCTCTCTCTCTCTCTAGTATCTTCAGGTGCCGCCCTTTTCCAAGCCCAGCAGCTGCAGTATGTGAACACGGCTGGACTCAAATCACTGATTAGGACACACACACACACACACACACACACACACACACACACACACACACACACACACACACACACACACACACACACACACACACACACACACACACACACACACACACACACACACACACACACACACACACACACACACACACACACACACACACACACACACACACACACACACACACACACACACACACACACACACACACACACACACACACACACACACACACACACACACACACACACACACACACACACACACACACTCACACACACACACACACACACACACACACACACACACACACACACACACACACACACACACACACACACACACACACACACACACACACACACACAACACACACACACACACACACACACACACACACACACACACACACACACACACACACACACACACACACACACACACACACACACACACACACACACACACACACACACACACACACACACACACACACACACACACACACACACACACACACACACACACACACACACACACACACACACACACACACACACACACACACACACACACACACACACACACACACACACACACACACACACACACACACACACACACACACACACACACACACACACACACACACACACACACACACACACACACACACACACACACACACACACACACACACACACGTCTTCTGTACCGTTTTTTTCCCCCCCTTTTTAGAAAGTAGTTTGCAGTCGTTTCCATTTTGTTAATAAATTCCTTACTTTGTTTATTCATCCGTTGCCCGTGACTTTCTCTCCCTGGGTTTATTTTAGACAGTTACTCCACTCGTCCCCTGGACCTTAATGCAGTAGATGTCAAGGTTTAAACTCACTGACATTTGTCGTCCATAACAACACGGAACAAATACTGGGGACACGAGCGAACACTGACCCGGGGAGATGGGCGACCTGTTCTTTCATACGTGTGTTATGAGAACTGCGCACACTGGCATCAATCCAAGTGGGGTGACGACATCAAAGTCACGACCACATATTTTTAGAAACTGCGCTAACAATAGGTGGACGTGCTTATTTTGACGGTTAACCGCTGCGCTGGATAATCTACCTTGCCCTTTGCAGCGGGCTGCAAGTCTAAACTCAATGAACCCGAACGTCTACAGTTCACCAGGTTCTTCAGTTTCACACTTTAGTCTTCCTGACGTGCCCTTTTTCTCTGTAACTTCATCTCTGCATCCTACTGTCCTTCCTGAGTTTCGCTTAGACCCGCGGATGTACATGATCAGCAGACACGGACAACGGAGAGAGAGAGGGAGAGAGAGAGAGAAAAAAGAGAAGAAAAAAAAAGCAGCTTTGTGCTGAGCTAACTTCCCATGACCACTCGCCCTTGACCCAGCCGTTTCCTCTCACTCTGCCCTCTGCCACTTCCTCTTTTTCTGCATTTCTCACAACTTCATCCTACTTTTCATGTCAGTCAGTTTCAATTCCTGCTGTACTACACACACACACACACACACACACACACACACACACACACACACACCAAGGACGTGGACTCTAAGCATGATGCGTAGGAAGGTGGTGGTGGGACTGTGAACGACTTTCAACGACAGTTTCTAAAAATACGGTAGTCCTTTAAAAGTCTCAGCTATTGATAGACTGCATTCCGTAGAGCACGCCTGACTTACTGTACATAAAAGCGTTTCTCCGATACGACGGCTTTCTGCAGGGGTTTAACACCAAGGACTGCTTTTAGGCTACTTGTACAACCGGGTCACACCGCGACCCGCCGATTACGGCCAGCGCTGCGACTGGTAAAAATGTACCAGGAATCGACGTTTTAAAAAAAAAAAAGGCCTCGCATTCATTGCCAGGATTTGATGTTTCTTTGCCACACATGATGGTAAACTGTATGTTTTCCACGAGAAATCCGAGTACGTCTCATTGGGCTGTGGGAAATTCTTGCATTTCATAAACAAAAATGATCTATTAATCAAAAACACACAAACGATACATTTTGAGACAGACAATGAACCCAATTTGCAAACACCTCTGCACCAATGACTGTTACCTACGTTAGCAATGTCAACTTACTTCAGTCCACAAGCAGCTGTATTACGGGAAAGAAAGTGATAGGCTACATTAGTAATGCTGTAATGACCCATCGGAGACCGATAACACCACTAGTCAGTCTGTTGGCATGCACCCAGATGATCTACGATATGTGTATGGTGAGCCCTTTGTCACACTCCAACAACAAAAAGTGACAACTGGAAAGGTGCCAATTTCAAAAAGGACTACTTCATTTAAAAGGGCAAAAATATACACAATGTAAAGTAAATGAGGAATAGGCAATGAAGGGAGGGGGATAGTCTAGAGTGTGTAGAGAGTGGGGCGGTTCATCTTTTGGCATTCAGCCAACCCGGGCTTTGGGCAGAAGAGAAGCGGTAGGTACTTGTTAGGGCAACAGTCAGACACAATCGTCACTATGTAAGGACCACTCCACATAGTGGGCAGATAAGTAGGTGACCCTCTTTACCCTGCCCCCCCCCTCCTGCCCATGCCCATATTAGTCACTCAGGCGGAGAGTGGGATAAATATAGGGCCTGGTTCTATGAGGGCGAGCCCCGCTAAGGCCTTACGAGTTTGCACCAGAGACGGATACAGCCCATGGGAAAGACAGGGAGTTAACGTGTGTGTGAGAGTGTGTGTGTGTCCCACAGGTGCACGTTAGGCCCTGCTTCTTCGAAGCTCGGCCATGGAAAATGTGTCAGACAGAAAGACAACGGTCAAGTTCATGGGGTCGTCGTCGTGTACCAGAGGCCCAAAACTCCCAACGCGTCGTCTCACTCTCCATATGGAACATATGGAACCACATCCATTACCAAACACCATCAGGTAGCTACACAGGTGGTCTGATCTCAAGCCATTTACTGACCCATCACACGCACAAAGTGACCCATAATCCAGCTGCTGAAGTCCCACACAAACACGATTTGAGTCTCTGTGTTTCTTTGATGGAAGACACGAACGCAAAACACACAAGTGCAGCGGAAGAGAAGGGGTTGACTGCTATTTTCTAAAATTGCTGGGCAAACAATGGGGTTTTAGATGCCATTTAGCCACAGGTAACACTTAACTCCACGGACGGCCTCAAGGCTTGTAATTACCCCATTCAAACCCTGGTTAAACATTGCGGCGCGTACAGGCGTTCACACTACGAACAGACATTATGTGCGCAAACATGAGACACGGCGACGCGCATGTACACACTGTAGTCACAGATGAAAGGATGCCAAAATCCAGAGCAACACAAAGAAGTGGCGATTAAAAACAATCATGCAACGTGGCCAACCAAACAAGGAAGTCAGAAGACTCGCACATCTGCTGCCATTTACTAGACGCACGCGGTTGTGTGTGTGTGTGTGTGTGTCATGCAGTAACATCTTCCCATAAACCTTCTTTATGCAAACTTGCTGGAAAAAAAAAGAAAGAACATAAACTTCCTTAAAGACAGGGTGCAGCCCTAATAAAGACTACATGTTCAGTTTACTCAATAACCTCACTGCACAATCATGTGTACAACTGCTGGGAAACGATGCAATCAAGACCGCGACTTTTTTTGATGAAAAACCACCAATTCTCATGCAGGGCACAACCAATTAGAGACGGGAAAAAAAAAAAGATTGCACAACAACATCAAAACACCGACACTGAAACTCAATAAATTGAGTAATGTTGATTTCGTCATCTTTTAATCCAGTTGCAGTAATTTTCCACTTTGATTTTTTTCCCCCCAAAAAAACATGTTGAGGCAGCTCCGCGAGGAAAGTTTGGAAAAGGCCGTGCCTTTGATCCTGACCTAAAAAGGGCAAAGACTTGTCTTCGCCGCATGTGCAAGTCAAATAAATCCATTTAAAAAAAAATCTCACAAGCACAGCGGAGCCTTTTACCTCACTTTCGCCTTGATGTCTTGCCCGAACACTGAAGGCCGCGGATTAGATCAGGGCGAGATGCATCAGTGGTAACCCTCTTACTTTGACGCACAATCGCTGCATTGGTATCAATGAAGCACACAAACGTACACCGAGTTGAGTCGGCGGGGGGCAAAAGTCAAACTGCAGAGTCTTTCTCTCATCAGTGGCAAAACAGGCAAGCATTTTCAGCGCAGCCTATTTGGGGATTTTCAGATACAAGTATCCTGGTTTCCTAAACTTAAAAGCGTAAAAAAATAAATAAAAAGTGTGGATCGGTGTCAAAATGTTATCCAAAAAAAAAAAAAATCATTCTAAAACAACAATGCTGTCTTTTTGATCTTCGTCTGGCTTGTTCAAGTTATTTTTTTATAGAATAATAAAAAAAATAATCCAACTATATGGGGCATCACACCACCCAATGTCCCAGCCTTGGACAAACAATAACGCAAAATAGGGAGGAAGAACACCGTTTAATGACACACAGGTGTTCATTCCAGTAACGACGTGCTTTCCCTCGATTACGATCTGGACCTGAGGAACAGGTGGGATGAGTCAGCCCATCGTGAGTAACTTTGCCTTCTACGTCAGCAGGAAACGGCATCCCGGACCACACAGATGTTGCAAAACTCGCTCGGCTTCCTCGCAGTGTTGCAATGTTTCAAAATTATGTAAAACATCCCGTTTAAAATGCTGAAACTAAATGCCGAAACCACGTGGACGTGTAGTATCGGAGGCAGGCAGCATGTTCTCAATACAAACAATTCAAAAACACACACAAAGATTGAAGTTGTGGGATCATATATGTAACAAAGTAGTTTTCAAAAGTTGTTTTAATGTATTAAACATTCCCAAATCCAGAATAAGATCCGCCCTCCAAAAACGTGCCACTTTTTTTTGGGTGGGGGGGGGTGTGGTGGGAAAAAAACTTACAGCTGGTTGATCTGATTTTTGGACACCGCCGCGTCGTCGCCGAAGCAGGGCACCATCTTGGCCCCGCAGCACGAGCAGACGCTGACCGCCGACGAGCCGTCGGATCCGGACACCGCGCCGAGGGTCATGCCGGCGAAGAGGGGAGGGGGCGGGGGCGCGCACGGACGGAGAGACGGAGAGTCAGGTGTTTTCTTTAGGTTCCCGAGAGAGAGAGAGAGAGAGAGAGAGACCAAAAAAAAAAAACTTCTACTCGGTTCCCACGGTCATGTCGTAACGTCTCACGGCCTCCCTCGGTCGTAATACGGTATAGAAACAAACAAAAACAAAAAAATGACACGGAGTATTCCCACGAGGTAAAAAGGCGCTCGTGCTTCTGCCGCACTAAACGACGCCGGGGGGACAACCACAACTAAAATAACTGTTTCAGTCTAGCACACGTTGACCCGGCTCGCGACGGGGACGCCTGGCTGGTCCGAGGAGTCCGAGGCGCATAACGAACTAGTGTCTAAACATTATTCATCGCCCCCCTTTTATGGATACACCGAGCGACGTCCTCCACCGCGTACAGTACGCACACATATATGACCTGCGTCCAACTCTCCGCTGCACAAGTCATAAAGAGGGAGGAGTCGGAGACATGTGGGGATTTCTTTTTTGGAGCGGAGAGCCAATGAGAACGACGGGAGAAGGGAGGGGAGGGGAGGTGGGACCGCCCACACCACCATCCCCTCAGCAAACGCTGGCACCCGTTCAGGTATTTAGTCCAGCAGTGTATCAGACCGTGTGGGTCCTCCTCTCTGGCTGAAGGGCGTGCTCCCTGCGCGTGGTGTGTGTGTGCGCGCGCGCGCCTTTACGATGCATGCTCTTGGTACCACGTGGTTGCCCATGGTGGATTACATAATGCTGTAGGTTACCGACCTCTTTTTGATTAATCCAAATATCGTGGTAATATTGTTACAATCAAACGGCTGTCCAAATAGTGTGTTCTGGTACTACAGGGTCATTCAACTTTTTTTTTTTTAAGTTTGCTTTTTGTGTTTGATAATAATAAGAATTTATATAGCGCTTTTCGAGACACTCAAAGATGCTTAATTAGCTTGATTCTCAAATTTGCTCAATTCGCTTGATGCTCACTCCTCTCCATTCCGGTGGTCCGAGGACGTCGAGAATCAACAGTCATCGTGCTGCGAGACGGACGCAGCACTTAGGTTCATTTTACGGCCTATTAAACATTTTATGTGCTGCCGACATGGAGGGCCCTCCTGTGTGGTCTGACAACAATTTGGGAAAAACACTGTAAAACTGCAGCAGCCTCATCATCATCATCATCATTATTATTATTATTATTCACGCCAGCGTGCGCCAAGAGCCCGGGAACGAGACGGGGAGACATCGGAGTCTTGGATGTAGCGGAGCCCAGCTTCGCTGTCATGCTTCTGAAAGCGCACAGTGGTTATTATTAGGGAGTTTGACTGAGACACAGGGCACTATTAAAGTGAGCCATTATAAACCACACCTGTTGTTCTAGGTCTACGAGCCTCCTCTGACCTGTGAGGGTGTTGTTGATCGTGGACTGACCACAGTACACGAAGGCCCGGGCCAGATGGAGCTGAGGCATCTTAACCAATTTACATGATATTGTACAGAGGGACCCAGCTACATGTCTGGACAGTGGAAACAGATGTTGGTCATATTTGTGGCATTGTGGTATTACCAGTAGATGTGACTTGTCTGAAATGTCCCTTCTCAGTGTTTATGCATCTTACACAACTCTTAAATCCATTGTATTGTGAGCAGTGCATTCAGCCACACGTCAAAAAAAAAGTCTGGAGGCGAAACATTTTGTTCTGTCCTGCAATAACCACCATCAGCCTACATCCTGTGCATTTCTTTTGTTGATAACAGACAAAGGGGGACCATTCGTAAAAGCCAGGTTTCCTTCGCACAGGGAATCAGATCAATTACATTGTTTTTAAATGTAAGTCAGAGGTGAGTGAGTCCCCCCCTTTTCCTCCCGCTCCCTTGAGGACCATAACAACGACTAACACACAAAACACAACAACACAGGAATCTCTTCTTCACACGATTGCGGTAACCAATCAGAAGAACCTTGTTTACACTCTAACCGAGGGGAAATTACAATTTTATCAAACACTTCAAAACTAGTTAAAAAACGTCCACCTCTTGCCACTGAAATATAATTGTTTCCCTTCGTGACTAAATTGCAAATAAGGAACACGGACGCTTTATTACTGGGAACTCTCTTCTTATCACTTAAAAAGAAGATAATCCATACATGACTCATGTTATCAGCTAGGATTCTAGACAATAAACTGAAATGTACTTTAAAGCAATGCTATTGTTTGTTGTTGTCATGTTCAAAATATTCCCTGAAATAACTGATAAGATCAACTTTATGGGATATTGTAAACTACTTAATTGATCACATTAGCAATGCAACTTATCGTCCAATATCGGGACATGACCTCGATTCTTTTTTAATTTCCCATTGTGTTTACATGCATGTTTGTTGACATAAGAATTGCATTAACATTTTGGGTTTCATGATGCCGGAATTAACAGGAGGGTTTTTCCGTACTATTATAAGACTATAGATATTGTACATTGTATTCATTATTTTGGTTGCATGGTTGTATTACATTTATTTTGAATATTTGTTTTTAATAGTTGCAGTGTTCTTAATAATAAATGCTTTTATATCATATCATATCACTGACCCAAAATAGTCTTAAAATGGCATGAAAATAATATCGTTTATCGCAATTATTCCTAGGACAATATTGTTCAACCAAAGTCGTTATCGTGACAGGCCGTTTTTAAAAAAACATTTTATAACCCTTTCACAACTCTACATGTGACGTCTGCTCAGCTCGAAACACACCAACACCTGCTCTCACACGAAAGTAAGCTCCATCGTATCTTCCCATCAACAACTGTTGCATCACAAGGCAGGTTGCCAGCAACTGTGACCACAACAACATCCACCCACAGGCCGGCTCTAGTCATGTGGTTGTGTTTAGTGTCGTCAAATTGACCAGTATTCGGTGTCTGTGAGCTGGAAACATAAGAGTCTGTTGTGGTGTTGAGCCCCGACACCTGGACCAGTTGCACAACCGTCTTCTTCCGTCACTGTGATGGGAATTGGCAGAAACACGCAGGTTCAAGGTCCTGTAGTTATTAAGGGGTGTGTGTGCGTGTGTGTCTGTGTGTGTACCAGAGAGTATATCATCATGCTGCCTCCTTGGCCAGTGCATGCAGCCAGATGTTTACCATATGCTGAGCTGAAGATGGGCTACTGTTAGCATACTGTTCTCCCAAAAAAACAACAAAAAAAAGCTATAGAAAACGTGCAGGATGATTTACTCTGCCTTGAAAAATATCTTCCTGTGAGTGATTTGAAGCTGTGGCTAAAAAAACACCTGGCCTCAAAACACACAACATCCAACTCGGTTCCTAGACTGCAAACGGAGCAAAAGCAAAGAGCAGCTGGACTGCAACGCCTTCAGTTCAAATGTTTGCGGACTACTCACTCCTGTTGCGATAGCAGCACTTAACCTTGGAGAAGCGAGCAGCACTCCTACCAGCCAGATAAGGAAGACAAAGACGGACCTGTCGGCAGTAGTGGCCCGTGTGCAGTGAACAAACACGTTACTGGACTGCAGCTAAGAAGCACTGGCTGGAAAATCTGTTCTCGAAGGATGAGAAGAGACTAACGCTACAGTGTGTGGCTGAGATTCATTATTGCACTGCAGTGACGCTACTCTTCATTGGTGTGTGTCAGTGGGTACATAGAGCTGTGTGTGTGTGTGTGTGTGTGTGTGTGTGTGTAACCGAGATGTGGACAGAGAGAAAGAGAGACTAGCAGGGAGAAAAACGGGGTGCGAGTAGTCAACCGAATAAGCGTGAGAAATCAAGACATAGTGAACTGCATTGCAAAAAATAAATAAAGCCAAAGCTCCGCTCAGTCTAAGTGGTTCCGACACAATGGATTGGCCCCTGCTGCTACTTGGATCCATGTGCCGGGTGGGGAGTTAATAGGACCTCAGCTCCTATGTGATACGCATTAGGGGTCACTCGGCAAGGCCCTTGGCTGCACCCTGCATGTCCGTGGAAGTGTGTGCGTGTGGATTTGTGCAATGCAGAGCAAATGGGCGAGTAATGCAAATGGTAAAACAGGACTGTAATGATGTTAGGCGTATGGGGAATAAGCTCTATGTATGCATGCATGTGTGTATGTGTGTGTGTGTGTGTGCAGACATCCGTGGTTATGACTTCACCAGCTGCTGCTGCTTTGTTGTATTACCTAACAGATAATTGGGACCACATGTCCTTCTTGGCACCATTGGGGTGTGTTAAAGGCTTTCAGGAGTGATGTCACCCAGTTTCAATTTTCATATATGTGTGACATTGCATAAAATATTTTATAGTACGTTTCACTTGGGGTTGAACCCCACCGTGTTCCAGGTCTCGTGCACTATAGGTGCTCCGCGAGAGGCCCACCACGGCTTAAAAAGGAAATTATTTTCATATGTTGTACGTGGGAATTCAATATTATTACCGTCGCCAGTGAGGTCATGCTTTCAGACCAGTTTGTACATAATATGGTGAGCAGGATTTCTCAAAATGTTCGGCAGAAGGTGAGGCCGTATAGGCACGAGGAATAGGCCATTTGTTTTGATGCAAATCCATATCTGTGATGCAGGAAGTTCATATTAAAACCACCAACTTTCACTACTTTCCTTTTTTTTTTTTTTTTTACTACATAAGTAGATTCAGCATGAGCACTTTGCTACTACCCGCCCCTAAATGGTTTTGCTCCGCCAGAAGGTAAAAAAATGGTGACCCCCCCAGCCAGCTACCATACGGTAAGACAGAGGACACACTATGGCTCATTTAGAGACGCAATCGTTCCCGATGGCGTCAATAATCGCCTCACTGATAATATGGCTTTCTTCGCAAAAATGCTTTCAGAAGGAAAACTTCTTTAGCCTGATTATAAGTGCACATTATCCCGCTGTGAATGAGCTCAGGAACGGAGACTTTGACCCTCCTAACGACTCTAGGCCGGTGGGAGCCTGAGCAGCTTTTTTTTTCTCTTCAGATACATTCGATGTCACCAGGCAAACTGTGGCTGGGCTCACGTTGTGCGACGGGGATCCGAGACACGCTTGAATGAAATCAGAGAGTGATCCCGGGCAACGGCAAAAGCCCACAGGTGAAGAAAAAGAAAATGATGCAATAAAGAAGTCCCCCCCCCGACTGAGAGGACACCTACATGTCACTCAAAGCAGTCCTTAAGTCTGATATGAACACTCTGTCCTAGACAGTTGTAACTTATTTATATATATATATATATATATATATGAGTTATTACTGATAACAATGCTTTCAAAGCGAGACACAAAAATCCAATATGCTCTTTAGATTGGATTTAAAGCTTTGATTGGTCCACAAAAGTCCATTAAAAAAGGTGGAACGTCTGTATAGACTGATGTTCCACTCCCTGTGTAACGATTTGTGTGCTGCCGTGTCCACGGACATGACCGTAAGGTAGGGATTACATCGAAAGTGATAAAAGACAGCAAAGACAAAGTCCCCATGTTTGGTAGCCGCTGGCAAGAAGCAAAAACACTCAAACAAATGTGTAACGCTTTGTGTGAAGTCTATGAATTTCATTCTGTAGAGGGCCTCGGCCCAGGACACGGCACATAGACAACCACCTGGGTCCTCTACACACAAGCACAATAACAGCGCTGACGTCCTTGTCCTTTATGAAGCTGCAGATACACACACACACACACACACACACACACACACACACACACACACACACATCAAAAGCAACCACAAAGTAGAATCATGCAAATCAACCCCTCGGCCTGTGACATCAGTGGACTCACCGAATATTGACATAAGCACACACAAAGACATCATTTGTTTGCAGCATGAAAAACTATTACGGAAAACTTGTATTAAAAGTACCCTCGAAACTGCTGTGTGAAAGGTTCTTTTTTTTGTATTTCAAGGGAAACACAAAAAAACATAGAAATTAGATCCTAAATTACAGAAAACGACAGCTTTCACATGTTGTATTTTGTATTTTGACATCAACTGCTGTAGTAAGGTGCTTATTTAGTAACTAGTAGCAAAGGTAGAACATGACAATGTGACAATAGACTCTTTTGTTAACAACTGGGGTTAGCAGACACAACTTCAATGTGTTACAGTCTTGGTTTTAGGCTCAGCAAAGATAATAAAAGGGAGTACTGTTTTTTTTTTTTTATTAACTGGGTTTAATTTTTTGACACACAAGTTGGCCTTTTGCAGGTCAAAAGAAGAATTGTGCTTGCAAAAATTGCATGAAAACGCTTTAGGGGCTGCAACAGAAGGAGGAAACACTGGCAATCTGATGCGCAGTCTCCCCCTAGTGGTCGGACTCAGCCGTTCCTAGTGACGCTAATGAATGGCAGTTTGTTTCCAGGAAAACTGGAGACAGAGTACGACAACACAGGAAGTGGTCTCACCTCCTGGGCTGGGAGCGACGGTCATCCTCACCACTGCCCGACTCCTGAAGAGAGACAAGACAGGAAATTAGAAGAAAAAAAAATAAACCTTAGAAATGAATATTCAACATCCTGCATCAGCCCTGTACCAGTAGCTGGTATTTCAGAAAGGACACACTGTATCACATTGATCAAAAGAGACCTGGGAGGCTATCTGCATCACACGCCGAGTCAGACTCAATTAACCTTGCATTAAAAGAGGGCTAAATTGGCCGGCGACTTCAGTTACGAGGCGGGGCCAGCGTGGATTTTTAACTGGAGGCTCAGAGCAGGGACCAGGGATGAGGCTGAAACGGACTGAGTGGCCATGCCCTCCCCTCTCTGTTTATCTTTTTCCAAAATGCAATCATCCTCCTCCCCCACCGTTGCAACCGGCACAGTTTGCCACACACACACACACTTTTAATCCCAGCCTGTTTTGGTAATCCCTTACAAAACTCAGGGAACTTTCTCTTTGGCATCAATCTGTCCATGACGGCAACCAAACAGGCCAAAACACACACACACACACACACACACACACACACACACACACACACACACACACACACACACACACACACACACACACACACACACACACACACACACACACACACACACACACACACACACACACACACACACACACACACACACAATAACGAAGACGCTAATGTGCTGGCGCAGATGAACGATGAGGATGCATGATGACGAAGGAGGAAGATTAGGTGGAGAGGTCAGGAGGTGCAGAAGCTTGAGAAGGGGAGGACGGAGATTTCGTCCATTCCTGTGTGCGCCTCTACGGACGTGATAGAGGCAGCTGGCTGAATGATGCTCTCTGCTTCAGCAGCCTAACAGCCTGCCATCCAGGCAAAATATGGTGACACAGGAGAAATAGGAGCTCATGCATGGATTCCTATGCTTCCTGCACACACGCACACGCACACACACACACACACGTAAAACTGCCTCGTTCAGCAGATTTCAAAAGGCAATGCGATAGCAGTATAACATTACGCCGCTGCGTAGCACTCACACACACGCACATTGCTGACGATTTTAGGGGCTATATACCTTTTAATATGCGATTAAAAACAGCATACCATAATGAGCCCGGCCATGGCTGGGATGTAATGCACAGGCCGATCTCCATGGTAACCATGCCACTGCACAGATGTATAGGGAGTGGTCTTGAGAGCCAATGAGAACAGGGGATTTGGTGTGCTGCCAGGCAGATTACGCCACCACCGTAGGGTGGCTGCCCCCCACTGTGCTGAAGGCAAAATTATGTCTTTATTAATTGATGGGTCAATAATGTGAAACCGGACTATAATTTGCCAACGCCCCGATGAAATGTTTAGGAGGCAGCATGCAAGAAAACACCTCTCACAGATATGCTGAAGAGACAATGGCATTCCAGCTGTGCCTCTCATGACTGCTCATCTTTCTTTGCGGAGCTCATTCACAGCTCTTTCCTCCACACAATTTTCTATTCTGCAGCCCCCCCCCCCCCCTTCTTCTTCTTATCCCCCCCACTCAGCATCAGACATCTCACAAGAGCACTCACATGGCTGCTCCCCATCAGGAATAGGTCTCATGACAAGCAGCTGGTAACCTCCGCCTGGGTTCCTTTCCCTGCCACAGAGCTACAAACCCTCAAAATTATTAATCAAATCATAATTCATGTGTGGTATTTCCTTGATCTGCAGCTGACTAGTCTGGGTTTTAATGGACACAAGTCCAAAATGTCTCCAGAAGACATAATACAATTTTTTTTTTTTTAAGCTCTTCACTGCAGCCATTTGGAGAAAAAAAAGGCCCCAATTATGTTTTTAGGTTATATGATTTTGCTGCCAGGGATTTCCCCAATGCATTCTCAATAATGTGCACGGCTGTCCAATGGGATACTCCATCACACTGGCCTTGAAACCTGGACCACAATCACTAGACTCACTACAAAAACACGGATTTTGGCTGAACTCCTGTCATGTGGCGTTAAGCAGGGTCTTCGGGATCTTCAGGATGCCCCATCTGACAGACTAATATCCCCGTGGACAATATCATATTCCTGGGTGATGGGCATGGGTCTCGTCTGTGGCAGCCACATCATCACCCTCCAGTGGTCTGGGTCAAGAGTCTGGAGCCCGGAGCGTGGGGAGCCTCGAAGTGTCTGAGGGAATAACAGGACTGTCCCACTGCCTCCAACAGGGTGTGACAGGCCTGTCACACTAACCCCGCTTTCCCACTCAAGCTCCTCTCAAATTTATAATTTGTGATATTGGGCTATACAAAATAAACTGAAAATTGAACTCTCGCCATTCACCTTCAGATCAGCTTGTAGACGTGGTGCTGACATGACAGGAGG
>NC_046978.1:16475261-16585261 GCF_009769545.1 Cyclopterus lumpus | reverse complement strand
TGTTTGTGTGTGTGTGTGTGTGTGTGTGTGTGTGTGTGTGTGTGTGTGTGTGTGTGTGTGCGTGTGTGTGTCTGCATGACCACAAGACTGTTTGCAGAAGTTGACGATTACAGTTGTCAGTCGTAGGATTAATCAGTGGTGACATGGAACCATTGTGTTGTGCACGTATGTACGCACACACACGCACACACACACACACACACACACACACAACACGCACACACACACACACTCGGGCTGACAGACAGAGACAAAACAATGATTGTCCTGACAGGTCGAGACAGCCAGCGTTTAAAGAGGCTCGATGCAACACCCGGTTGCAGCTCCTGATGAAGACGAGTCTGATAGAGTCCATGAACACGGTATCAGTGACACCCAGAGGACCCTCACGAGGGGCCCCACAGCGCCCACTCTGTCAGAGAACCTGACCCTGATCCTGATCCGGTGGCCTCGTGAGGGGCCACGGTTTGAGCCACGGTTTGAGCCCCAACGTTTTACCACCTCATCACAAAGCACATTGTGGTGGAGTTGGATGCGCATCGTCCAATAGAGTAGATTATTGTTTCTGTTTGGTGGCGGAGCAAAGTGTAAAGAAGGGAGAGATTTAAAGGGTTGCTTCAACCATATCACAACAACAACAACAACAACAACCCATTAAAACTTGGAAAGGTAACACATTTAAAGATTATCCAACCGAAGAAAAGATTTTTTTAAAAACAACCTATTGTTGCCAACTCTTTTTTTGAATAAAAGCAGCAGCACATTATGAAGATAACATAATGATGTTTCTATAAAAGACAAAGAATGAATGAAAGAAATGAACATATTTGCTCTTGAAATCAGTTGCTATACGATAAGCAGTCTGTTGCAGATTCATAACACATAAATCATGTTTTTTGGAGGATGCATTTGAGTGTGCCAGGTCTGCAGATTAAATGTTTTTGTTTTGTTTGTTATTAGTATATTCTCTTTAGTTTGCTGCAGATTATTATTAATGGTATATGGGTGTCCTCTTTAACTTAATGTTAAGAACTTACTATGGTAGTTATGTAAGTGTGCGTTGGTAGAAGAGAACACAAGTATGTCGAATCAAGAAAATAATAACACACTTTCATTTCTAGACACGACTGACAAACAAATAAAAGAATCGACTGACAGAGGTAATTTATTTCCATATATCTTTATTATCCGTTATTTCCCATATATTTATATATTTTTATTCTATACAGGTGTATTTCTCAACACAGTCTTTTATTGACATACATATAGCTTACATAAGCTCAAGAGGTACTAGAGAGAGGCAAGAGGGAGTTCACTTCCTTCATAAGATAGTTTGGCAGTTAACGAGACAATAGATCACATTACAGACACACACATTTGAAGTACAGTATGCACACACACACACGTAAAGGGCCTGAAAACCTTGAATCCTTTTTGCACAACCACACATACGTGCACCAACACACTAATCAAGGCGCACACACACACACACACACACACACACACACACACACACACACACACAAGAACTACACTCACATCCACGGAGAGAGGAGACAGGTATTCACAGGATAGATTACACCAATACCAGACTAGTAAATACACATGTAGATGTACAGTACTCGCCATATTCTAACTCCTGCTCCTACATAATCCTCAGAAACACACACACACACACACACACACACACACGCACTATTTTTTTGGTAGAAAGTAAAGAGCAGTACCGCTGATTTTCAGACTACGCCATTGATAATGTTATTAGCTCCGATCCATATTTGGTTTCTATTAACTGACAGTTATGCAGAATGACAACAGGGTGCAGGGTGTCACATGTGATTAAACACGGACCATCGGCACAACGTCAGGTTGTGTCACATGTGATGTTCGTCACACTGAAGTGACAACGATGATACACGACAAAATAAATACACATTGTATATTGCAGTTATAGGATGAATACACTCGGTTGGTTTCCGTCTGTGATCTATATATATTTTTTTTTCCCCCCCTCACTGGAAATTATAACAGTCTTTATTTTTTTTTTCAGACACACACACACACACACACACACAGACACACAGTCACACACATTCATAACAGACAGTGCTTCACAGTGTAGAGAACTCGTTGCAAATCCGTCGCTTGTCCAAGATGCAACCAACCAAGCACGGGCTGACAGTCAACACGACGTAGCGACAGCTAAAATATGGGAACGCCTTTAGAAATATGAACAGAACAAGATATCATATATTTGGCTTCAGTAACAGATACCTGAATAGTGCTACATATTTATCAGAATGCATAACGTAACGGCGTAATATGGAAAAAACTCAACCGTGAAGACAGCGAGGATATACGTGACTATCTGGCCTCCTCTGACTGATCTCAAAGTGCAGCGTCTCCAGGTTATTGTCTCCGTGAACATAGACTGTGTCATACGCTAATATTGTATAAAACATTCGTTTCAACCGTATAACCTGAAGAAAGGTGGCTCACAAAAGGGACTTAGTCGACGAAGAGAGAGAGAGAGAGAGAGAGAGAGAGAGGATGTTGATCTGACGATACTGAAGCGGTGAGCTCCGGGTTTTAACCCCCGGAGAACTGAACCTGGCGTGAGGAACACAACTAAACGGAGCTCAGTGAACTACCGCGGCCCTGGCTCCGCAGGACTCCACCACTGGTTCTAGACCTCGGTGTGTGAGACAGCTGAAAAAAAACAAACAAGTGTCGTGATGTATGAAAAAGAGGCATAGACGGTGAAAAGTAGCCCCTTGTCCTGTAGTTTCGCAGTTCGTCCAGAAGAGGGCGCTCCGTGCGGCCGGCGTGACGCCTTCTGTTGGTCCAGGTTTTGGTCAGACCGCGTTGGTGAAGATGAAGTCTCTGTGCTGTTCACTGCTGGGCTCCGGAGTGATGCTCTTTAACAGACGCTGAGGAGAGAGAAGTGAGAACGTTAAAAGTGACGCGAACACAAACTAAGGAATCAACCACGAAAGCAGGTTCTAATGTTCTCGTGCCGCTCATCTGACTGCAGCAGCTTTTGTTTGGCTGAGTCTTTGTCAGGTGTATTAAATACAGGAGCCATAACCATTTTTGAAGATATATGAAATATAAGATTGGCGTATTTAGCTTGGACCACATTTGTACAGTGAGCATTGTTATCTGAGGAGATTATGTTTTTGGTTGTGCGTGCGTGCGTTTTGTCTGTCCGCGGCTAATCTTGCATATTCATGCACCCATCAGCCTAATATTTTGTTGTGCTCATTCTGACTGTATGCTCAAGAGATAAAAAAAAAACATATTTCATTGACTGTTCTATACTGACTCCTCACTACTCAACCGGGCGGTAGGGGCAGCAACTGATCAACGACTGCTTCAGTTTGGAATATTGTGTCCATGAGGGATTCAGAAATTAAATTAAATTAAATTGCAATTTCCCAGAGCTTAATTGTTGTGTCCCACCCAACCTAAAGATATGCAGTCAGACAGGTTGTGGTCCATCTGAACCAGGCATTAGGAAACAAGCACATGTTAACATTTTAGAAGCTGGAATCAGTGAATATTTGCCAATTTTGCTTAAAAACACGATTCAAACTATTACACAATTATAGAAAAGCATTGATCGACACATCCTTTTGGTTCTAATCTCAAAACACACACACCAGACGTGCTCAAAAACAGAATCGGGAGGAGAAAGAATAGAAAGGGAGTTCACGGGAAAGTGAACCGGCGTTACAGATGATAAAACACACAACCCCCGACACTCGGGACATTTTAAACCTCGCTTGGCCTCACGAGTTACTCTGACGCGGTCTTCTTTCACACTCGCATGCACACAAAAAACCACGAGTCCCGTGTGTTGACAGTCTGTATCAGTTGTCATTGTGTGCCCGGGCAGCAGCGTCAATATTGGACAACGGCCAAAGATGTCTGTCTGCCAGCCTGTTTGATATCCTCCCACCGTCTGTCAACTGTAACACAGCGTACGACAGGATAACAATACAACTAATGAATAAATATGAGGTATTCGTATTTATTCTATAAGTTGCAAGCTCAGAATATACTGCAAAGAGCAAATACACCCCTGCACGTTTTGGGTAGGAATTAAAGACCCCATGCTCAATCATCAGCAACATATAATATGCAGACGTCTAAAATACTGTATGTACTGATGTTTTGAATGATGCTGATTTGGCTGTGCCTGGTTTGTCACGCAGAGGGCTGCGATGCTAAAGGGCTGTGGATGACGCCGGCCTCGTCTGCTCTAATTTCGCCTCTATGGGGCCTGGAAGTTGTCATGGCTTTTTTTCCCCCCCTGGCTTTTGGCTTTGGCTTTAATCTTTGGCCTGTAGCTCGTCCTCCGTGCCCCTTTGATCCCGGTATCCAGTCACGTATACACTGCACAGGGTCGACAAAAAAAGGAAAGCAACAGAGGCAATGCCTGTTGTGTGTCAGCAAGAGGTCAACAAAAGGTCAGGCAGGGATATGGGCTGAAGGAGAAAGTACATGTGGGGAGGACGAGGGACACTATAGAGAAGACACACCTGACATCTAGTCCTTCTAGTTTACTTCTTACTATAAGTGCTTTACCTGCATGCCAACCATTACCTCATTCACATACACATTTACACCGATGAGTGCGCAAATCGCTGTACCTCCCGAGCTCCTGTAAAGGAAAGGAGATACCTGTACCTGTTTGAACGTTCCCTTGGCAGTGAGCAAGTAGTAGACCATATAAACAGGCACACAGATGAATGAAGACACCCCGATGCAGTAGCCCAGGGCAGTGGTCCATGGCGGGAAGTGGTAGTTGAACAACCTGACCTCTGGTGGGAAGGCCAGAAAACTGATGATGATGAACTGCATACGGGAGCGGGGCAAACGAAAGCAGAGGTCAGATAGAACAAGGATCCAACGCCAGTGCACATAATGACTGAGTTTGAAAAGCTAATAAGTCGAGGACTACTGCATTTCGTATGTGTAAACACGGTTCACGGGCCCCACCAGCAGAAAGCAGGGGCAGATGGCCACCCAGCAGATCCTCCAGAAACACCCCGGGTAGAAACCAAGCATGAGATGGATGTCATTACAGAAACGGTTGGTACCTGGAACACACACACACACACACACACACACAATAATTACACAGTCCCCATTAAAAGGTCGCCATTGCCATCACAAATCAACATATCACTCAAACTTGCCGTAGAACCAGGAAACGGCGACGACTTCCAGCAGCACCACGGTGATGACAGCGGGGCCCGTGGCGTACTCCTCAAACAGCTTCACCACAAACGCTCCTCCCTGATACAGCAGGAGAGAGAGAGAGAGAGAGAGAGAGAGAGAGAGATGTTAATTTACTCGGATGCAAGCGGCTTCACCTCCTCAGAGTAAGACAATTAGGGAACTTTGTTTAGGGATTACCGCTCTAATCTGATTGTGGCTAATTGTTAACTGCGGTCTATCACGTTACTTAAAATATGCAGTAATGTGTTGAATTAATGTTTCATATTAACGGCAGATATCACAATACATCTATTTAATTGCGGACAGTCGGGTGAGATAAATTACAGAAGTATCGGCGGCATTAGTGGGATTTTCAAATCCAAATTGATTATATGTGATGTCGTCACGATACATGTCATTTTGCATGGTAGCCGGCGTTTGACGTGGTCATCAACTCACATATGTGAGCGTGGAGAGGGAGCCGAGGAAGCAGACGCACACCAGGGCCAAGACGAACCACTCTCGTCTCTTCACCAGGACGTGAGGGAACTCGTCCAGCACGGCCGTGATCACCCCCTCCAACCCTGCGAACTGGAGAGAGGAGAACAGCGACACAGAGGAGGAGAGGCGCTCATCAGAGGGTGCACAACGATGAAAGAAAGGAAAGAAATTCGGCTGTACAGAATCTAAATGTCACGTGTCGCTAATCGGCCGTTTGATCCAATGCATGCGACAGTAACGTGACCACAGTACACCGACGGAGAACATCCAGAGATGCCTTGTGTGTCCTCTCCTTGGCACGGTGACAACAAAAGAAAAAGGAAAAAAGGAAGACACAATAGTCCAGCCGATTCAACGTGAGTCCAAACACAGCGACACGCGTTGTAGTAATATCCTCAGTGGTAAAATCGAGGAGCATAGCAACCGCGATGCTGATTCCAGCCTGATTATCAGTACGCGATAACAGCCTCGCGGGCCTCTCCAGCTGGCTGCCTCAGAGGCGATGAACACAGGCTTATGGAGACAAGATCGCCACACAACAGCGATATGAAAAGTCCCGTCGCATTGTGTTTTTTTTCGCTGACTGTTATTGAAAAAAAAAAAAAAAAAAACGCAGAGGTCAAATAATACCCGGTTACCTCTGGTGGAGCAACTAGAACAAGAACAATTTGCCTAAATGACGAGGCGAATATGAAACCCGTCTCTGGGTTTGGAGAGAGCACACGAGAGCCCACGGGTAACTGAAGAGTCACGCGGAATGAGTAATCAACAAACTAACCGTGCTATCCAGACCCAACATAATGATCATGAGGAAGAAGATGATGGAAAAGAAAGTAGCAGCAGGCATGTTCGCTATGGCTTCTGCATAAATGATGAACAGCAGACTGGGACCTGGGGTGGAGAAAGAGTATGTCAAATTCTGATAAATAGGAATGAGAGTAAAGAATGACGTATTTGGGATCGTGTTGCTTTTCTACCAGCATCCTTGGCCACAGTAGCCACATCCTGGTTCCTCATCTCAGCCATGTAGCCCAGCACGGTGAAGATGACAAAGCCAGACAGGAAGCTCGTCAGGCAGTTCACGGAGCTGGTGATCAAAGCATCTCTGAGATGGAGAAACGAGAGGTTTAGGTGGCGGGGAGATAACAGAGTTAGGGAGAACTTTGAGCCTTTTATAAGTAGTATTTAGACTTAATTATTAAAATAAGACATGCATAGATTAATGTTTCTAGTTGAACAAAAAAACAGGTTCTGATAATTCTCTTTCTTTTTTCTTTTTGGGAAGGTGGGAAAGCAAAAGGTAGGTTTCGTTGCAGTGTGAAACATACGAGAAAGGTTCTCACTTGTAGCAGTTGTTGTGAAACGGGTTGTAGCTGGCGAAGGCCAGGAGCACGCCGAAGCCCGGACCCAGCGAGAAGAAGATCTGAGCTGCTGCATCAATCCACACCTGAGAGAATGCGGTCGGGTGGACCGATGCGCGTTAGGAGCAGAAGTTTGTGCAAAAGGTAACATGACGGCCTGGCTAGATTGCACCAACTGACTCACGGTCGTGCTCAGCAGCTTCGCCCAGTCAGGCTTGAGGTAGAAGACCACGCCCCTCCAGGCCCCCGGCAGAGTGGCCCCGCGGACGAGCAACACCAGGAGGACCAGGTAGGGAAAGGTAGCAGTGACCCACACTACCTAATGCCGAGAAGAGGGAAAACAAAAACAGCTCACCTTTCTGTTGCTAGACTCTTATTGCTGATATCCGGTGATCCGTGATGATGACCGATTCCCGAGGGTCAACAGATGACGGCAGAACAGTCGTGTTTTTCTCAGGCCTCTTTGGCTCCATCCATCCATCCATCCATCCATCTACTCTAACTGACACCCCATTAGCCATTCAGGCGCCCCTTTGGTTACCTTTCCAGACGTCTTGACTCCTTTCCAGATGCTGAAGTAGACGATGATGAAGATGAAGAGCAGGCAGAGGGCCAGCTGCCAGCTGACAGAGCCCAGCTGGTGCAGACCTGGGGAGAGGTGGACTTGCAACACCTGGCGACTGGAGGGGGGGGGGGGGGGGGGAGAGAGAGTAGGGATGGAGATATGAGGTTGAAGGGGGTGCAAAGAGGGAGAAGACATTAGAGGTGTCCGCAGGATATGAAGGGAGTCACGAAAATCAAGGAAAAGTGGAAGAAGGTAGGGAAAGAAAGAAGGTACGAGGGCAGGAGAAGAATGCGAAGAATAATAAGAAGGGACAGAGAAGATAAAACAAAGTGAGAATACAAAGATCGGGTGGGTGGAAGGGATGTTTGGAAGATTTGGAAAGGAGACAAAAAGGACAGAATGTGGATGGAAGGAAATGGGATACAGAAAAAAAAAATCAGCGAGAAATAAAAGAAAACAGAGGGTAAGAAAATGTACAAGGAAGAGGAGACGAGTAAAGGTATAGGGAGGTCACGGGAAAGGGAAAATATATGGGTGAGAACAATAGAGCCCTGGCAGATATAATGTAGACGCATAAATGATACATATTGATTAAACGAGCAGTATAGTGAAAGTTCACCAAAGGGCGAAAAGATACGGAGACTAAATGAAGAGGATGCGAGCGAGCCCCGAATGACTTCGTAGAGGTTTACACAAGCCAGAGTGAGAAAAAACATTACAGGGCAAAAAAAAGAAGACGAAGAAGGAGGCTGAAATGAATGAGGGAGGTTAACATCTGGTCACAGGTTAAGCACACAGAGCTCGAACGATAAAACAGAGACGTGATTTATGTTGAAAACAGGAAATTCTGGCGCCAGACTGAGGAATTTGTTCTCTAAAACCTGTATTAGGAAAAGTCAACTGAGGATAAACCCTGAATCCGTCTCAGCGGACAGACAAAGACACGTTCGCGCGAGCGGCTGATAAGACTGAGCCAGTAGAGTATCAAAGCAGTCAAGGATGAATAATAAATAAACCCAACTTTACTTGGGTAAATAACTGGGAAAGCAGACAAAGATTGGAAGGCTTGGAATAATATACATTAAATAACCAGTTTAAAATGTCAGAAACTATTTTTCTTTTTTTCTCTTTTTAAGAAAAGAGAAACATTTTTTTATCTGGAGGGGAGATTAATCCAAAAATCTCTCTCTCTCTCCGTCCTCATCTACTGCCTCTCTCGTTCTCCACCTGCATCTTTAACTTAAGTTTATTTACAGTGAATTTAAAGCATTCTGCTTTCACAAACGCTAATAATACTAAGTTGATGGATCCGCTTAACATTTCTTTTAATAATACACGTACACACCCGCGGGCACATTTACGTCGACACATTTATACTCGTCAGGTTTCATATAGAACTAGTTATAAATATACTTAATGCGTCTTTTATACACGTTTGTTTTAGCAAAAGTGTCATTCGCAGCTTCGCCAGCGCCACCCCGAGTCTGTGGCTCACCAACAGACTGCTATTCATAGAGCGCCATCCCCATAAATCGAATCGACAAGAGTCAACGTCCATCCAATAAAGTCCATCGAATCAAGCCTCTGCATTCTCGCTACAGCTCGCGTCTGTTGTCTTTCCTGATTGAACTAAAGTCTGCCTTTCCACGGGATTTAATTGTATGTGTACCTTCCGTTAACTGGTCACGGTGAGTATGAAATGTGAGGATACGTCCCGCTGTAACTTGTATTCTTCACCATCTCAAGATTCTCATCACTTCTTGCTGCTACGTCTTCAAAGACGGATATCCAAGTGAATTTTGCACACACACAAAAAAAAGAGAGAACCGACCCTGTAATCGCTCTCTGGAAGTCATCCTCCCTTCCTCCTTCGCTTGACGTCTCCCTCCCGGGGAAGCCCCCCCCCCTCTACGCCTCTACATCCGACTTACATGCACTTACGTATAGAACTCCTCGGCGGGGGAGGTGGAGGAGTTGGACCACGACACGTTGTGGTCGGTGGACATGTAACGGTTGCAGTTGACCGTGTTCCAGCTGTTGCTGCAGGTGGTCCAGGGCAGAGTGGGCCGAAATGACGACAGCAGGTAGTACAAGGCCCAGGCCATGATGGTGTTGTAGTAGAAGGCCACGTAGAGGGCTATGATGCAGATGGCGAAGCCGATCCCTGCGCCAGTGGAAGAGAAACTATCGTTAGCGCACAAAACAAAACACGAACGTTCTTGAAGTTTGTGGCACCAGTCGGTCACGACTTGAAGACACATCAGAGGTGTTTTCAAGCCGATTCAAGTGAGTGGCATTTCCCCAACAACAACAACAACCAACACACTATCACATTTCTGAGCATCTGGCATTTGGCATGGAAATGTGACAATTTCCATAACAGAGAGTTAGTATATCTCATTAGATGTACGAGACGCTTGGGATGCTCTTTAAGGGAACTGTACTGAGGGGGACCGGGAGGTTAAAGGAGCTGTCTCTCACTCTGACGGGCTGACACTCTCCTTTATCTGTCCTTTGTTCTCCCACTGCCAATTTTCCCGTTAGCAACGCCGGGTTCCCATCCTTTTAATCCATTAACTCATTTCTCCATCTGCTCTGTTTTCTCTCTCCACTCTCTCCCGTTACCTTTGAAGATGGGGCAGATGTGTTTCCAGATGGAGATACAGCCGTTCCGGTGAAACTGGCCGAGAGCCAGCTCCATGTAGAATAGAGGGACACCTCCGAACACGGCCATCAACAGGTAGGGCAGCAAAAAGGCACCTGGGCAGAGACGCGAGGATAGGAAGACACATGAAGAGAGAGAGAGAGAGAGAGAGAGAGAGAGAGAGAGAGAGAGAGAGAGAGAGAGAGAGAGAGAGAGAGAGAGATCCAGGGTTACAAATGTTGAAAACAGCGGGTAAAGTGAGAGGAGAATAAGTTATGGAGGAACAGTGAGAAGTAAAACTGCTCTCCTGAGAAATGCTACTCGTTCACCAAGAACATTAAAAAGCACTCCGTTCATTAAACGTTGGAAGTACCTCATCATTTACATAACCCGAGTCCATTCAGAAACAACAGCGTACGCTTGCCCGGTTCCATAAAACTCTCCGTTAAATATGTGGAAACCCCCGCAGCGAGAGGGGGTCATTTTGTTCAAATTCTGCGATGACAAAGGAGGACGACTGATGATGTTGGCTGCTCAGTTAAGGAAAAGTGTAAAAGTGATGAAGGGAGAATTGGAAGGCCAAACACTGAGAAGCAGCAGGACGGCAGCCAGATCCCTGAACTCTCCAACCCACCCGTGCGGAGCTTGATAGTCTCTCTCTCGTGTTTCTCTTTTCTATTCCGTCTATCTGATGATCAACTAGTTGTATGTGTGTGTGTGTGTGTGTGTGTGTGGGGCACGGTGTGTGTGTGTGTCGTTGTGACACGAAGGCACAGATAAGGGTTGATTGAGCAGCTGCCTGGGAGACAGGTTATTAAGCAAGGAGAAAGAGACTGGAGGTGTTCTCATAAAAAAAACACAATTAATACTGTTGCCTCTATCAAGTGTCTCCCAGTCCCCATCTCTACCTCGCTCCAGGAGTCACACACACACACAGAACACAGGAAATTGCAAAGATTTTATTATTGCAAATTCAATAAAAGTGGAAAGGGAGGCCCTGTTTTAGTGAAGACTGTGTAGTAACTCGCAGAATTATGTGTGACTAGAAACTGGGTTTGTGTTGCCCAACTTCCATTAATTAAATGAATTTGAATCACATGATTTTAAAATTTGAATAACTCGACTGAATAGCATAATTTAAAATGCAACGTATTAGTTTTCGAACCCTCGACTCAAAACTGAATGTTATGAAATTGAGTCGACTGGATGAAACTGTATTTGATCTTCGCCCCGAAAGTTTATATTATTACGTCCACGTTCAGCTCTCACAATTCAAATGTAGGTCCCGCAATTCAATTTCGGGTTTTAAATGAGAAACGCATCCGGTCGTCGAGGAAAAGCAATCGAGAGCAGATTCACAGAACTCTGGTCTGTGAACGTTTTCTTTATTGGATTAAATCTTCTCCTCCCCGCCACGAGGAGACGACTTCACCGGCAGCTTCGGGAGGCGGACCTCTAGCGAATAAAAAAAACAAAAAACGATGTGGACTTTTGGTTTCACACGGGACACGAACAACGGTCTCATGGGTGAAAGTCCCCATCCATAAACCTACCCAATACTTTGAATTTGAACAAAACCTATTTCTATCGGTGCCGTTTCCGTCGTACTGAGACTTCATTTTGACACATTATGTGCCATAACCACGTAATGCATGAAGAAGTCATGTGTAATACACATATTTCTCTAAGATGTATATGCAGCTTCCTCCCGGCGTATTCTCCGTTCAGCGGGGAGGACGAAAGGAAAATATGAGTCGTTTTCTCGTTGCTGACACTTTGGATTTAATCCAATAAAAACAAACTATCAAAAAGTTCACAGTGCGGAGTTCTGTGAATCTGAACTCGATTGCTCTTTCTCAACAACAATCAGTTAACTGAAATTGAACTCAATGTGGAAGTATATAAAAGGGATCCAAAACTGTTTCCAAACTCATACAGTCAATTTCAATATATGCTATTTAGATTCAGTTTTCAATGCAAATTATTCAACTTTTGTTTCTAGTTCACTTATTTCTGCCACTGCAAACTCAGACTTTTAGAAAATACTTAACTCAGACTTTTAGAAAATACTTGCTTACCTTTTTGTAAGTTAGATTGTGCAAGAATTGAGCTGAATTAAGTGCTTTTAATAAACAAGTCTGAAAACTGCAGCATTCCTTATCAGCAGGTCTACGCCTCCTTCTTTAATGATGGAAAAAGGGAGAGGGCAAGAACCTGATTATATATATTGTGAATTATTCCTAAGACTCTTGTAAGTGTACGCTGCAGTACAGTTCAACCCACGAAAAAGCCTCCGCTCTTCTTCCTGATTTAAATTCTGTTTACTCTCACGCGTGGTGTCCTGTACACGGCTCTCTACCCCACGCCTCATCCTCCTCTTCCCCACTTTACAAACATCTTTTGGCGCCCTCACCTCCTCCATTTTGGTAGCAGATGTAAGGGAAGCGCCAGACGTTTCCCAGATCCACGGCGTAGCCGATCACAGAGAGCAAGAAGTCCATCTTCTTGCTCCAGGTTTCTCTGGGCCTCTCCAAGCTGGTTTGTTGGACCACCAGAGTCCTGAGGCCTCCCGGCGGCACCGAGGACCCGGCGCCTCCTCCAGGCCCGGAGGCGGTGCCTTCGGAGCAAGCTGCGCTCCCTGGTCCCTCCCGGGGGCTTTGAGGGGTGGACGTGGTGAAGCCGTTGGACACCTGCTGTCCCGAGCCAGAAGTCAGGCTCTTGGCTCCTCTCTCGGCGACACCGTCAGCCAGCATCAGTCTACCGTTTTCCTGCTGTGTCCCCTCCCCTCCTTCTCCCCCCTTCTCTCCCTCATTCTCCCCTTTGTCCATTGTCAACATGCTCGTCAGCATCATATCTTTTGTCTCCATTGGGTCGTGGTCGGTGTCGGCGTCGGTCGAGGCGGTTAGGGGCGGAGGGACGACGAAGGGAATGTGGCACTGCTGTCTGATGTGGCGCCCATCAGGGGAACAGAGGGGTTAGAAGAGGGAACGCAGCGGCGGCGGAGTCACAAACTTTGGCAGAAAATGGGAGTTGTCAGGTAAAAGAGACCGGAGAGCGGAAATAAATAAAAAAAAAAGAAAAGAATAGAATAGAGAAGGGGGCCAGAGTGAGGGGAGGTGCGTGAAAGTGGGAGTGGACTTGAAATGCGTCTGTTGAGCAAGAAGGAATAGGAGCAGGCGGTTAGGAGCAGGCGGTTAGGAGACGAGAGGAAAGGGTCTGGACGGGAAGCTGCCAGACCGAAAGTTAAGAGTCTCGTATCTTCTCTCCACAAACGGCTCGTCGTCTCAGGCACATTCAGCGATGGAGCGACGACCTGCAACACAGAGGGAACATCCACAGATTACCTTTTATGGTATAACATATATTAAATAAGTCAAAAGCACCTGATTTATGACAATGAAGTCACGGAATACAGTTTCAGGGCTTTTTACCTCCTGTTTAATGGTAAATTAAAAAAGGCACAATGTTTCCGTGGCTAAAACTTACATAATATGAAATCCTAAAAAGAAAAGAAAAGAGAGACTTGAGGGGATTATGCCGGGACATAATGACTTCCCTCTGCTTTTCCTCATGCATCTCCTTTCACGCCCTCGCTCAGTTGCATAACCTGTTTCGATACTTATCTGATCAAAGCTGCATTATACGAGACGGAAGAACCGAAGTGGAGGATGGACAGAAGTTCTCCGTGTTTGATCGTTACTAAAAGCAACATGAGCAATTTAAAAGCAAAAGAACCTCATCAGTCAAATGTGTATGAAAGTTATTTACTCAACAGGATTGTGTGATGTGTGCGTGTGCGTGTGTGTGTGTGGTGCACTGAATAAACAGGTAATTTATCTTATATTCCATGTGTATGTCTTCAATTAGATTTAGATGTTATTTCAACTGTACTTTCTATTTAGTGTGTTTTGAATGACATAATTTCACACATCTGTAAAGGCTGTAAGACGACTGCAGCACATTTAACTCATTATTCATTAAAAAAAAAAGCTACATGTTATTTACTTGATATGATTAATGCAATTGAAACACGAGACCTTTGTCGAATTATATATGTATTTTTCGCTTTAAACAAATACCGTTAACGCTCAGTACAACTTGTTCTGCAGCCGCATTGAAAAACACTTTCATTAGATTTTAAACTTGGCACGGTTTTAGGTTTGCTGCTGCGTTTGGATAAAAGATATATACACACATTGCAACGCCGACAACGAATTACACTTACGGCGCAGCCATAAGGAATCACACATACTTAACGTGCAGTCCAAAATGCGATCGCATGAGAAACCGGTCAAAAAGGAAGGAGCAACTTAAAAGTGGATTAGACTGTTTACAGTGTTTGCTCAATTAGGAGCGAATGCCGGACTGTAGGGAGACTCAATTTACACGGAACGCCGTTATCTTAATTAGGAACACTAACATCCGACTACCGCGCAACCCCGGAGCGCCCGCCAGCTACCTGGAAGAAGAAACTCTCAACAGGAACGTTGTTCTCATACGAACCACACGTTTATTTCAAGATCTCTTCATCGCACAAACACGATGACTTCACTTCCCACTGAAGCCTCAAGGCACAGACCCGTTTGAGATGCCGGGTGAGCTTAAACTCGACGGAAATCTGATCGTTTCTACGCGACTTAAAAGAGAATAAAGAAGGGAAAAAGTTCATTCACTTTCACAACAGCAAAAAAAAAAACGATGTCAGTGAGAAACGTTATCTTCTGGACTCCACTCTACTCTCGGTTATCTGTATCAGCTGCCACTCCGCCTCACAATAGAAAGTCAAGAAAGACAAACAATGGCAAATGACTCGCCGCTAATACTAAACCCGACCTGCATGTGCAGACACACGTAACCACCGTCTGGAAGGAACCCCACATAGAAAATAAAAATACATCCTCCTCTTCTTAATCCATTATTCAAAAAAAACAAAACGAATACAAACAAAAAACCTTTAAAGTCACTGGGTATCAAAATCTTTTAGTTTTTTTGGGGGGGGGATAAATATTTTAGACGATTTTAATTATTAAAGAAAAAAAAAAAAGGCAGAGTGAGACGATAACATCGAGATTTTTTTGCAGTGACAGAGGAAAATACGCGTGAAGCGTTATAAAACAAGCCAAATAAAAACTGTAGACGCATCTCTTATCGGAGTGAACTCCATTTAAACTTAAGACAAATCACGAGTCGCCCACGCTGACACTCGAGGTATTAAATACACACCAAATAGTATATATATATTTTTTTTTTTTACCCCAACTTGAATGCATCCCATACATTACCTCAAGGAAGACAAGCAGAAACCTGCGGCGGCTAAAAGAGAAACAAACTGCAGAAGCGACTTCTACCAAAAACTTAAAGAATCCCGCGGCGTTGCAAAAACTTGCCGGAGGAGCAGCGTGCACGAGCACATCGGGACACGGTGTTTGCTCATTGAGCTCTCAAACCTCTCTCATTTCTCTCTCTCGCTCCCTCTCCCTCCCTTGTTGTCCCTCTCTCCCCCGGCTTGCAACCACACACACACACACACACACACACACACACACACACACACACACACACACACACAAATGTGCTCAGAGACGCGCAGACATATGCAGAGCTGGATGCAATGAGCTCAGACGGAAGATAGTGGAGAAACCTTGTGCAAGCGCAGACATGCACACTTTGGAGCTTGGTTTGATACATACATACATACATACATACAACAACAACAACAACAACAACAAACAGCATTAATAAGAATGAACTGTATGTACTGTAACAAACACACTGCAAAAGGAAAGGGGAAGTCATACCTATTAGGAGCTGTGTGTCAATGAGGGGCTCCGTGTCAGGGTGCTGCTCTCCGCAGCCTGTAACACACACACTTCCATTTTTTTTCGCTCTCATCCTTCAATCTTTGGTCCCTTTTCTCCCTTTTTTTTGTTTAAGTTCTTTGCTCGTGTCATCGTACACACCTGTTGTGGAGGGATTAGCCTTTTGCTGCTTTGACCCCCGTTGCCCATAATTCTAGAGTCCTGCTCCACATCAGCATGCTTTCAAATATTCCATTTATTTTTGCTGAATAATGTTTAAAAAAGGCAAAACAACTGAATTCTCTGGAAATCCTTTGATCCATGTATTAACTAATGACTGTGTGTTTTAAAAGTTTTCTCTCCACTGAGCGCGACACACACTGAATGGAGCTCGGTGCTGGTGGCGCCGGGCAGCTCCCGGGTCGGACAGCATGGAGCCGACCTTGCCTCTGGAACCGTAACCCTGGTTACCGCTGCAATTTAGGCTGTTTTTTTTAACCTGCTTAAGTCAAGTTTAAACATACAAGTGTTTCTAATTCCAACTGCTACAAATTGGCAATTTAAAACGGCAACAAAAGTTTGTCAAAAATATTTGACCAACCAAAGCTGCCCCCTCATCCCCAAGTGAGAGATAGAGGTAGAGAGAGGTGGTCGAGTGAGCTAGATAATGAAGGAAAGAGAGGGAGTCGCTCACGCAAGTGAAAACAAAAGCAGTGAATCACAGAATTAAAACGCCATTTCCTAATTGTTTCGCGACCTAAAGCACAAATAAACACGGCCACGCCGCCACGCCGTCACCCGAGCCTGCGGGAAGGTGCTGCATTGCCCACATTTGGGATAAAGGCAGCCGAGGTGCAGGCCTTTCTGCTCGGCTTGTGTGTGTGTGTGTGTGTGTGTGTGTTTGTGGCTCACCCTCGGTCAAATGGACACACATACCTATTTATACACCCATGACACAGAGAGAGAGAGAGAGAGAGAGATAGAGAGAGCACAGAGGAGAGCGATGGAGACAGTGATGTGACCTGGTCGCTACCTTTTGATCAAGGCCCGGCCTCACCTGCGTGCTGCATTGGCGGGGGGCTTCACACCCACTTCCCAAAGGCTGACGCCCAGATTAGTCCTGAACAGCAAAACAAGGAGAACTGAATACAAATAGAGGCAGAGAACTCTCTGCAGATAAATTTAAAAAAAACACCGTTTTATAGCGTATACATAAAAAATGAAAAAAAAACTTGAAAGGAAGTTTCTCTCTCTCTTCTCACGCATGCCCACGTTGCATAAACTATATATCTATAACTATATATCTGCAATCACATAAATTGTCATTTCTGACATCCCAGTATTCTAAAACAACTCTTTAGTAACTCTTGAGTAAATATAATGTGCTTATCAGAGCCTGCTTTGGAAACTCTGGGGGGGGGTTTCCAGAATAGTGTTGGAGTCGCCACGGTGAAAATTAACTAAAGAAATGTGTGTGTTTTTTTGGACCATTTAAATTAAATGATTTGATTAATCATTATTGCTCTGTCACTGGTACAAAAACATTGTAATTGTTTTCGGTGTGTGAAGTATTTCTGCACGACCTTCTTCTCTGAGCTGCCATGGCGATGAGAACGGAAGGAAAACACGAGTTGTTTTCTTGTTTCTTGCTTTAGATTTAATCCAATAATAAGCCAAAATTTAACGTTTGCCTTTTCGATTCGATTGCATTTTCCCAGAGGGTCGAATACAGTGTCAGAGAGCAACAGAATTCAACTTCATAATATCGCATTCGGTTTGCTAACCCCAAATATGCTATTCAGATTCAGATTTCAATGCAACTCAAACATACATTCAGTGGCGACACACATATCTGTGGCCGCACTGCACTGTTTACCTCAAACTGTGGTTTGCATTTCTGTACTGAAACTTCTCGTGAACTACTGGCCAACATTTACGCTGACACATATCTTTGATGAGCTAATATTGGCTTAAATACTGAACTGGCTTTAGCGCTGCTGCCTGTTTGCCGGTCGCTATACAAATATTTTCCACATACAAATCATAATATTTTATAAAGATATCTACAGTCTTTACTGAATATGACAAGTATTGTGGGATAACAAACCTAAGGATCTGGCAAAATGATCTTTTATTTTATGCATAGGCTGTAATAAGAAAACAATTATTTAAAAAAAAAAGAAGACCATCCTTCAACTGGAGAGCTTGAGTTCAAGCCACTTTGTCAACAAACACCCCCGCTGAGGTTTCTTTGAGCCAAGCACGAGATTCCTAAAATACAATACAAGTTATCTCCCTGGGCAAAGTTAAACAGATCAAAACATATGACCGATTTATCTTGTCTTCTAGTGATGGAAACTGGCTTTTCCTCCTCTTTCAATTGATTTCACCAGTGATGTGCTACGCTCAAAAACACACACACACACACACATTTGCCTTAAAATACACACATACTGACTCATACTACGATTCGGTCTCATTCACACTCACACACAAAGAGCCAAGCAGCCTTCATTCATTGACACTTGCTTTCTACTCTTCAACACACACACACACACAGAATGAGCACAGACAGACAGGCAGGCAGAGAGACATGCAGAGAGACAGACAGGCAGGCAGACAGACAGACAGAAACCAGCCGTACAAAATAATGATCGAGTCCTAATTCATAAAATCCTTGTTTTTGCTCCGCAGGCTCCTCTCCCGTGCTCTACAAGTGTGGGCTCTGCTTTCCCATGCCCAATTGACACCGTGCCAACTCAAGCCCTGGCTAATTAAAAAATAAACAGCGCAGGCAGACATGGGAGGGGAAACCCGCTCAGTGCATCGGGTTGCTGGTCTGACAGCCTCTCCGCCGCCGCCGCCACATCTGCACAAACAACACTTAACTAGTCAGTGGAACTTGTGGTACTTTGAGAGGAAACTACTCCCGGGAGAAAAGAAAAAACACTTTGGGCTTTTCACTCGTCCCAGATTGAGGGTTGCAGCCCGATAAGTAAACATGCAACACACATTTCAAGTGGCACATTGACAAGACGTGCACAGTAACCGGCCCTGGAGGGTAGAGATTTACTTACAGTCGCTGAGCGGTGGTTGCACGAGACGTTGGGAAATGTCAATGCGGGGGGGGGGATTATCAAATTATGGCCATGCTGCGTCTTGCCGTGACTGTGTAATATCTGTCTGTTGGCCCCGTCGTGCACCCAAGACAACTCTGATACACCAAAAATAGCCACTCATCATCATCATCACCACCATGTGGTTGTCATAGCCAATAAAGGGGCTCAAACACGTGTCATCATACAAGTGAAGCACTTTCCGCAGCGTGTTCAACGTGGACTTGTTTGGTGTTGCCGAGGAGTCACGGCGATTCATCGGCATTAGCTTTTGTTGGACTGGCTATCGACCGATCTTACAGATTCATAAACCCTTCGCTTTGAATCGTCTCATGTCAATCATTTTATAAAAGTAATTCCCCGACCTCCTCTGTGTTTGAGCTACAAGGAGTCAGTCAAGAGAGAGTGCACTGAGCCGAACACATCACCCACGAGCACGATGAAGACTTTTCTCCCCCACTCTTTAAACCGGTCACACATTTTACTAAGAAATAAGAATTAAAAGAGCAGAAGTTTATCTCTATTCAACACGAGCAAGAGACATTGCGGTTCTTAAAAAGCAAGCTTCCATTATTAGGGTTAAACATTATGTATTGTCCCAATAATATATTATCCCCAATAGAGCTAATAGGACGACAGGTTTTCTTTTTTTTTTTTTCTTCCCCCCAATAGATTTTAGGGAAAGAAAAATAAAATCAATAAGGTGGTTTCATTAAAAAAAAGTCTCAGTATGGGTTATGGCTTGCGTTTTTTAAATTATTTAATTTCCGGAAAACCGAATGGCTCTATGCCCACATTTTGTACGCTCAAAGGAACAGAGGGAGCCGACTTGTTCAAAGTTTCACTTGGTCAGCTCCCATTTTCATATTTTCTGGAAGGGTTTCAAACCCTTCCTGATAATGTAAAAATAGCCTTGAAAAAGTTACAACCACACTAAACTCTTACTTGAGTGTGAGAAAAAGAAAAAAAAAAAATCGATGCATAGACAGAAAGACAAAGGATGGATAGTCAGAAACAGTGAGATTTTTATACTTTTTTCGTACTATAATAAAGACATTCAAGTCTAAAATTATATATATTTATATATATATATATATATATATATATATATATTATAATTTCTCTTTCAATACAAGGACTGATTTAGTCACATTCATATGTGGTAACTGTGTAAAAATAACAATTTGGATTTAAGGCTCCCGTGCATATTCCTACACACATTAAAACCAATATAATAAAAATATCCCCGATAAGCCAATCCCCAAATCCGGGTGATGGTAAATTGTTTCCCCCAAAATAGGAAAACTGATTTTGAAAAGCCTAGGAGTTATGGAAATGACACAGATGAGGATGAATAACGAAAAGAAAAAGAGCACAAAAAAGAAGCAAAAAGAAAACCTTGTCCCCGGCTTACACACCACTACATTAATACATATCTTACAGATCAGGCTATCAAAACAAATTCCTACCCCGAGAACTGATTGGGACAATGAACCCGCTGGTAATATAATTATGTAAACATAACAGACGGGCAGCGTGGTCTTACCTTGATATTTTTAGCCTGACAGCTTGCGTGAACCGTGGAGCGTCTGGTCGTCCGGCGTCCAAGACATCGCCGATCAATGCGTTCTAAACCCAATCACACAAATCACACATGCCTGGGCTTACAGCAGGCCGTATTCTGCTCCGCCTGGCTTAAGACGCAACCGCACACACTCAAGTATGCATGCACCCACACATGCTCTCACCCAAACACACACACACACATGCTGAGCTTCAGGAAAAGATTCCTGCCCCTAATCCAAGGCTCCTTGATGCATATTTACAAGAGGGCCGGAGAGGAATAAGAGTTGAATAAATTATTTTACAAAATGTTGGGAGAGAAGAAAAAAAAAAAACGGGGAAAGTGGAATATTTACATTATGAAGTGTGTGTGAGTGTGAGAGAGAGAGAGATTATACGAGGCCCGTCCCGTCTGTGTCGTGGTCTAACTAAACCATTTACAGCCACTCGAAAAACCTCCCGGGCCAAAAGGCACCATGCCAGGTACAATGGTGCAGTCGGTCTACTAAACCTTCATCGTGTGTGTGTGTGTGTGTGTGTGTGTGTGTGTGTACGTGGGGAGAGATTGAAGAGATATAAAAGACGGCGGCTTGGGTGGAGGCTGACGACAGCATCACCGTCATGTTGACATTAAATTGTAATCACCGTGTCCTCTTTCTTTTCGGTCCGACCCAAAAACACAAAGACGCGAAGCGGCTTCCAGCGTCGTCTCCTTGTTAAAAGCCGGCCTGTGAGTGAGTGTTGAACGTCATTCCAATCAGCATCAGCTGAAGTACTAGGTTAATCCTAATTGCAACACACACAAATCCAGACAGAGGCACGTCTCTCGTCTCTGACGTCATTTCTACGTCTTGTGAGCCAAAGGGTGGGTGGGGGGGGTCAGAAGTTCAAAACGTGGCTTTTTTTTTCTGGGTCCCATACCTGAAAACATATCCCGATGAGCGCTTTGCCTTCACAGGATGTGTGAGGACCGTGATGTGGGCCCGCTGGAGCTGAAAACACACCGTTTCAGATTTCACCTTCAGGAAAATACAATCTCTAATACAAAAAAAGAAAATCACTTTTCATGTACACGTATACACAAAAGACACCGTTCAGATATATTAGCCCCCCCTGAAGCGTCTGCATTCCTATGAATGCCACGTGAGCAGCAGCCATCAGGTTTAGTAATGCACACCAAGTTAGAGCGAAGCACTGACCTGCCCCCCACCTGACCAAAACCATGACAAGAACTGTGTATTTACATAATAAGTCTGCGTCGAAAGCTCTTATTGTGAAACACGGGCAGCCGGAAAAGCTCACTTTAAATTAGCAGTAACGTGAACACACGTGATGCACTCCCAAAAGAATTGCTGACGAGATATCTTTTGTGCGGTATTTATTTTAAGAGTTAAGTTCTGCGCTAGCTATTACCATTTGGCTAGCATTGTACAGAACATTAACGTTAGTTAGCTTAGGTTAGCTAACATTAATTTAAATGAATCCATGAATTAACCTGACAAAATATGAGCCAATTAGCTTTTTTTTATTGCTAAATGCTTAACGTTAACTTACTAAATAACCAACAAGTAGAAGTACAACAATGTCAAAATAATTAATTAAATGTTTTACTTTGAAATGTAAAAAAACTAAAGTCAGTAAAGTTCAATATTTACATAAGACGAAATAAAATAATAATTTTGTATTTTACATCGTCTTTGAAATGCAGCTTTTCTTCCGTCGGCTCTTCTTCCGTCTCCTCGTTTGGGCCTTTTTCCCCTTTTCCAAAGACGTCTGTTCACTCATGTTTGCTAGCTTGTTAATTTTTGCGGTAACGTATCACGTGACCATGTGTCATCGGGACACAGACGCACGGACGGAGGTGTATCCGGTCATTTTTCAAAATAAAACACATTTCAGCTTAAAAACCCCACATGCGTGTTATTACGCACGCATTTGACACATAACCAGCGTGTTACTGTGGTAGTTACTTAGTGAAGGTGGAGATGGTGTTAAAAAGTCGTAAGTGCCGTTGAGTAAAAAGTTCAATTTAGTACAAGCACGGCACTTTCAAATACAGTTAATTGTATTGTAATTGCATTACACCACTAACAGCTAGAGGGAGAAAAAAAACACTTAAACAGATCATCTCTCCTGCAAATCTTTAAGCAGACTAAGTGTCAGAAGGAATTATTCAACCTTAAAATATGTACATATTTGGTATCAACAAGAACACATTTCAGTCTCTTCTGGGTTTTCCACCTGGTGAGCCGAGGTGATGAATTCAACTTCTGGAAGAGCAGGCTGGCCGATCACCTGCACACGGGATGAATGAGCTCTCCACCTGCATCTCACACCAGATAGGATTCATCTTTGTAATATTGTTTTACCTGCTGTGTATTTAGCCCAACTGGCACGCACGCACGCACGCACGCGCACGCACGCGCACGCACACACACACACTTTATCTAACATTGCAACATCTGACACTGCAGTTTTTTCATGGCAACAGCGATTACTCTCGGTTGTGTAACTTAAATTTCACAAAAGGTGAAATACGATAATTACAAATCTCCCATTTCCTCTTTAACATATTACAAAACCCGGGATTTTCCAGCTAAGATTTACAGTGCACTCCCCTCTAAATCAAACCCAGATAAAAAAAAGAAAAAAAGAAATACCATTCCTCTGAGGGAGGACTTCTTGGAAAGAAATTCCAGGGAACGCTATCAATTAACCCTTAAATCTTAAGACCACCGCCTGTTTAGCTTCTGTAACGAGCACATAGATCAAAACGGTCACCATAATTCACAAACTCTCCGGGTTTGTCTTTTAAACCCGTCGAGAACAGTGGCTCAAACCATTATATGGGGGATGGGATGGATGTGGGAAATCTGGGAGAAAGTAGAAGAGGGTATATATATATTTAAAAAAAAAAAGAAAAACACAAGGCCAGCTGCAGATGAAGGCAACGCAAATGAAATGCCAGAACAGGACGTGGAAGTTGAGAAACTAAGAGAAAAAAAAAAAAAGAAGCAGGTCGATGGAGTTATTATTAGTTATACGTAGGAGTTATTACTGTAGGCTGTTTTTTTTTTTTTTTTAAAGGATTACCTTAATGCCAATTTGTCTCCGGCACACAGTGCAATGTGACAGGAAATTGCGATAAAACACGGCCTCTCCCGTCCGCCTTAAGCCGGTGATGCCGAATGCTCTCTGAACAACAACGCTGCAGAGAACCGGGCTGACAGACCCACCGCTGGGAGGTCAGAGGTCGTCCGTACTTTGACGTGAGTGTTTTAAAGCAGGAAGAGACGGGCGATGAAGCTGTTCTCTGTAGAAATGAGCATTGTTGACGTATGACCCTTACAGACACAGGCTGAAGACACCTATGCTACTTTTCTGGTTTAAATTGTGTTGTAGCGAGAGAGGAAGTTATGGTAAGATAGGGTGTTATTGGAAATTCTGCATGTGTTATTCCAAGAACAGTAAATCACGACTGTTTTGCTTGTGTCCAGCAGGAGAAAGAGACGCAGTGAAAAACAAACTTTAATCCAATATAAAAATATTGTTAAAGCTCTGGACTACACAGGCGTGGAAGTCCACAGCAGTGTTTCCTGCCTTTCACAGTCTTTGTGAGTCTTTGTGACCTACAACTCAAGATTGTTCTATTAAATCTTCTGCTCGTTTATGACGCTGCCTCGTCTCAAAATGAGAAGTGTTTATGATGCAATAAACCCACCTTTTAAAAATGCTCAGCCCAGATTTAGAGCCTTATACCGTTGGGAAAAGAAAAAGAACAAAATGGAGTTTTAAAGTGTAAACCTCAACCGTTTGGAAGAAAAAAAAAAAAAAAAAAGGCAGACAAAAGACACAGTAAAAAAAGAAAACAAAATCTTTATTATTTTGTCTAGAAGATCAGGCTGTTTTGGAAGGAGGTGCGAGGGAAGTACTGGAGAGATAAAAGCAGCCAATGAATAGGGCGGAGTCAAATAGACCAGAGGTTGGGGGCTAAAACCTGGATTTCTGTAGTTATGCCAGGGCTCCCATGGGGTCCCAGGCAGGAAGTACAACGGGCTCCTCGTGCATCACTTCCAGGACATCTTCTGTGAGGTATTTCTTGTCTACCACGACCTCGTACACGTATTCGGAGAACCAATCGTCCGTCATGATCAGGTAACCTGCAGAGACGGACACGGGAAAGACAAGCAATCAGTCGTTAAAAAGGCGCTACAGATTTGTTTTCACAGAGAATGACGGCAGTCAAGCGGAGAACGAAAGAAAAAAAAAACAAAAAAAAAAACACACACACTAAAAACAAATCAAAACCTGGAAATCATTCAGTCAGGTCAAGCTGTTTGGGTCACAATCTTAAATACGCTTCATGAGGGGTCTAATGTGACACATCTGAATATCAGATAATAAAGAAAATAGGCATCAACAAAAGGTATAAAAGCAGGTGAATGTGAATTTGTTCACAGAAGTAAAGTACGTAATGCATCACGGTCCTGCATGACTGCATGTGCCAGATCTCAAGACAGATCTGCTCATAATATGTTACATGAAGAAAATATGACCTCAGTGGACTGTGGGGAATCTTTCTTGCAACCTACAAAGTTGGATAAAACCATGTCAGACGATTGTAAACTACTGAAAAAGGTTTTAAAAAGGAATTCTTCCGAAAGAGAAAAGGTTTCTCAAACATTCAGAAAGTCAGAATTTTCAACATTCTTCATGCATGAGCTGTTCTAAAAAGGTTTTACAGTCTATGGGTTAAATATAATCGATACGACACCCGTTTTAGGTCTCTGTACATTTATTTACTGTATAACAAATAAGGTTTGATAAAGAGTTTTGGAAATGCGTGTAGATTATTTTTCCCGTACGATAATTAAAATCAGTCGGTATAAATAAACCGCAGATGTTTTTTCGTACAAAGTTGTTTGCATTTCATTTTAAAAAAAAGTGCTGCTTGCTCCTTTAAATTTGAACAGAAATGTGTCGCCTTTTTTTTTTCCCTTCTCCAAAAGTGAGTGTGTTCCAGCCTTTAAGCTGTCTTTGTTAAAAAAAATAAAAAATAAATTGCAGGATTTGAGGGGGGGAAAAAAAAGACGAAAGTCAATCTGTTGGAGCCTTAATCACGACATCATGTCACTAATTAAGCCGATTATTGTGACTCCGCTTTTCACTGGGAGTTCCAACAGAGTGGTCCGGTATCACCGACTCTATTGTTACAACGGGGCAGAAGGGTGGAGGACCCTCGCGGTTCACGCTCCCCCGCCCTGGCATTAAACACTTCTGCTATCACCTCTGCACACCCACCCTGATAAAACTAAACAATGTCTGTCTCTGTCTCCCTCAGTGTGTGTGTGTGTGTGTGTGGTCGAATAAGGTCAACGTGGCCAAAGCTTGGTGGTTATGAAAGCCAACCTTGACAGAATAACCTAAAGCCTTCTTTTTTTTTTTTCCCCTTCCCGGAGGCGGATGTAGCCTCATGTTGAACAGATTCATGTAAATGAAAAAGACTTCTACTTTAGATAACAAAAGACTTTTCGTGGGAACCGCAGCGGCTCATGATTTGGTTCTTATCGGACACATACGGGGAAAGCTGGATGAGAACTGGCAACCGGAGAGTGAATTCAAACAACAACTTCTTCTTTTTTACGCTCAGAGTTGAGCAAACGAGAGCATCCCTCCTACCGTCAAGTCGACTTATCAAAAGACGTCAGGGTGACCGCAAGAACGCGGCGCAGTTCAAAACAATGTATCGGGGTTGGCGTGTGTGTGTGTGTGTGTTCTTCCAAGTACGCAAATCTTAAGATGGCACGGTGCCTGGTTCTCACTGTAGTGTGTGTGTGTGTGTGTGTGTGTGTGTGTGTGTGTGTGTGTGTGTGTGTGTATGTTGATGTGAGCTTCCTGGAACCCGCGTGTTGGGTGGCATGGTGTGTGTGTGAGAATGTTGGGTGTCCTTATTTGTTTTTAGGGCTAGGCCGACTGTCCCGTCTCAGAACAGATGGATGTACTGTAAGCTAGAAGAATGTGGAGCAGCCATCTTGCTTTTCCGATCCCCATCACATCACCGGGCCGACACGAAAGGATTCTCGGGAAAGGAACAGTGATTTTGGACGCATCAAAAACAGACTCCATTGAACGCCGATTGGACCGGGTCGATGTTAAGGGGACAAGATGCAGCTGTGTAATAATGTTGACCCTTGACAGCAGAGAGGAAGGTGGGTTATTTCCACATGAGGAAATAAGAATAGAAGGGGAACAGTGCACCCGCAGAGCTGTGGTTTTTCCCTTTTATAGAGAATGAAATCGGTCCTTTAAATGAGGTGACGGGACAGATATGCAACTGTGGTTTGGGTGCAAAAAATAATGGCAGCGGATTAGAAGCATACTGTAAAGCTAATGAAGCTTCTCTTCCCAAGAGTCGGTCATGTCCGCCACAAAAAGGGAAATCCTTTCCGTCCGCATCAACATCATCTTCTTGTGTTTACTCAACAATGGAATCGCGTAGGTGGAAAAAAAAAGAAAACCATAGTTTCTCCCTCCCGCACGTCAAACTCAATCAGCGCTCGATCCAGAGCTGTTATGGTGTCCACCTCCGGGCTCGAGTCCCATCAAAAGTGAAAAATAAAATCATGCGTGGCCAAGTATTCGCCTCACACGGTGTAAAAAAGTAAGGCTTGAGAATGGAGGACGCAGAAAGCTAAACCTCTCGTGAGAGACTCTTTTTGGCGCGAGGAGGGATATGAAAAAAAAGAAAGAAAAAAGGCCTGAAGGGATGTTAAGCCTCGACAAACCTGAAAAGCACACTCTGCTCTACGGCTGTTACGACTCTTCCAATTTCTCCTTGTGTCGTCTTTCCTAAATCATCTCCACACCTCTCGATTTCAAAACCGATTCTACCTGCATGACACCGCAAGATTCGTCTCAGCTCTCTCCTGAATGCTTCTCCACTTGTGCCTGTCCCCCACCCCCACACACACACACACACACTCGCCCCCGGAGATTTTTGGTCAAACAAACCAAAGCCCCCTGGACTCTCGTTCTCAAGAAACTTTATTAATTTGTCTGCGGACGAGCTCCAGATCCACCGGTGTTTATGGAATGAGATATGCGTGAAATACATTTTGATATGACCGACGGGGTTTTCACATGTTTTTTCCCCCAACGATCACTACGGTTTGTGTGTGTGTGTGTGTCTCTCTATGTGTGTGTGTGTATATGCTGCACTGTATGTGTGTGTTGCCAGACGACGCGTGACTGACCTGAAATACTCTCCTATAATTTGCGGCGGAATGTGGAGGCCAGAGATGGTAGAGAGGCAGAGGGGTCAGAGGAAGATGAGAAGCAGAGATGAAAGGACAGAGGGAATAACAGCAGCAGCAGCCAGTAAAGTCTGGGGGCAGCGATGTGGACGACCCGCTGTGTTGTGAGGCCTGCCGCATGAAGACAAACCAGCCGGACTTACCCCTCGATGCAACACAACGACATACTTATGACGCTCGACTGTTTTTAAGTCAAGTGAGGTCTTGGAGGTTTAATTGTGTCATTAGTCGAATCTCAAGTCCTCAGTTTGTTGACTTAAGTCGAACTCAAGTCGGACAAAGTTTGTTAAATTCCTTTTTAGATTTGTGGTTTTCCAAAAAAAAAACAAAAAAACAAACACTCTGTTAGCGGACCACAAGAAGAAAAGAAGAATCTGGTTCTAAAGTTTCCAGTAAAAAAAAAAAAAAAGCATTTTTGCAACAACAAGTCTTATTATGTCAGCGTTGTACCGCAGACTCTGAAGTCTGAAGTTCTGGTCACACAAGCATATCAAACAGAGATACGTCACGGCGGAATCAATTCCTTTGAGTTTCACCCCGCCAGCCACAACAGTTCACCAACCGGCCCTGTGAGCGGTCACGGTGTCACCAAGCCACACAATGAATCCATAAAAACAAATATCTCGCAAAAGACATTTTTTTGGGGGGAGGAATTCCACCGCTGCTACGATCTGACCTCGCGGATTAGCTCCTTCTGAAACTGCGTTTATGCAACTTGACCCAGACGCGCTGAGCTCGTGGAACACAATAAGGTCTGTGAGCCTTTATGAAACAGGACACAGCCAATTACGAGTTCATGAAGCAGCAACACGGGGGGGGGGGTCTCTCAGTCTAATCCTGTTCCTAATGCAATAGACACAAACAGGAAGGAGGATGTATGACGAGACACCGCCGTGTGAGAAAGATGTGAAAGAGAGAGAGGGGGAATATGATTTCGGGACCAGATCCAGGTACAAGCGACTGTTTTAGTCACTGCTGCATCTCGGTGACTTGACACATGAAATCAGCTTGAAAAATACTTTTTCTGGCAATTCATTACAAGAAAGTCATCCTTTAAAAAAAAAAAAAAAAAGGACTGAAAGTAAGAATTGTGTAATAATGCGTTACGTGTCTCTGGACCTACCTTTGTTCCCGCGGTCATCCCCCCAGGAGTTTTCCACCCTCCACTTCTCAAACCCTTCTTTCCCATCCTGAGAGAGAGAGAGAGAAGACAATGAGGAGATAAGAGTGAGAAGTGAGAACAGCTGGGGTTACTTACATCTGGGGGGGAAATTGACATCAATATGAAAAATTGCAGGCGATTAAAAGCAGCGTAAACACGCAGCGAGGCTTTGATGCAATAAACTCTGTACGTGTGTATTCCTGCTTGTATACGTACTGCATGCTGAGCAGTCACCCACCTACGCTGCGTGTTTGTGTGAGCGTACCTTGTCCGTGACGGCAGTGAGGATCATCGCGTGGGTCATGAGAGAGTCTCCGTATATCAGTCGCTCTGCTTTAGAGAGGTTCTTCACTGAAACTCCAAACACAAGCTCGTGGTTGAACCTGTGAACACACACACACACACACATGAATCACATCACCTTCTGATGAAAAGAGCTCCAACTCTGCCCTTGATTTCACCTCCACACTGATCAGTTCGAGAGAAAAAAAAGGCAATGTTTTGATAGCTTCATGGGATCCATCAAGCTTCAGCCTCATTCCAGTTATTATCCACCAGCACATGAAGAGTCCTGTGTGAAAGATGAGCTTCGGTAGCCGACATGCGGCACCTCGCTGGTTTGCTTCAGTGGGCAAATTTAACCCTGCAACTCAGAAACAGATGCCGCTGCACCTGAAGGGCAAAGACAAGCAACTCCCCCTCCCCCCCCCCCAGTCCAGTCACGTGGACACAGACTGGGAGTCAACGGTGACCAACGCGAGTGTGCCAATTACCTGGAGAAATTAATTTTTAATATAGTCGCGTTACATTTAGATTGGTGTTCAGCTGTCTTAAGCATTTCAAAGTTGAAAGATTCAGTATCGTGATAGTGGCGGAAAAAAACACTGAATATCCGCTGTGTGGGATGTCGTCGTATTCCCTTGTTGCTCCCCTGAAGGGCTTTGAAGCGTAACAGTTTTACTGCATTCCTAGGCCGCACAAACTAATTATGAAACTAAAGCCACGTTAGACACGCTAAATGCATTGCTTCTAATAAGTGGGACAAAATGAGCAGAAGACTAGATTCAAATGTCTCGTGAAACTTGAAAAAAAAAAAAAAGGTGCAGATCTGCGTCTGGAAGGACGCATCGCGTGACTGAATGAAGACAACCCACAAGGGGCTGACCCCTCCCTCCCGTCTACACACCAATGGGCTGTGCGGCATCTCGAGTGAAACACACTCAGTTCAAACTCAGAAACAAGCGGTGGTGTATGTAGACAATCGGCACAAAGTCTTAATACACACTTCCACGTGACACATCATACTCACACGTTCATGTCATTAATGCCCAGCTTGCCGTGGAAGTGTTTCCCGACGTCACACCCGAACCACACCGCCTGAGAGAAGCGGAGCACGTTTATGAAGTTTATGAAGTTCACACACACACACACACACACCGACGCACTCAAAAGACGGACCGGGTGTACATTCATGCCCGTTTCGCCCCGGCCTACCTCGCCGTCCTTGATGGAATCAGCCGCGGCCTTTTTAAGCAGCTGGATGGCCTGGTTGTTGTACAGCGTGGTGCGGCCACCGACCATGTTACCGAGGAACTCGACGCTGTACAGCTTCCCGTAAGGGTTCTGGGGTCGGGGGTCGTTCACAAGGCAGACCTGAGGATGGCGAGGGAAACGTGTGGGGTCAGAAAACGGCGTGTCGCGCGGCCTATCTGATGCGTTTCATGGGTCACTTACTTTGTCCTGAATGTTGTATAGAGGTTTGACGTGGTCCCTGTAGAACTCCTGCGGGGTGAGGGGTCCCATGCGATGGAAGGCCTTTTCCTTGTCCCTGTACTCCCAGCAGATGGTCTCAGGAGGGCTGCCGAGACAAACGCTGGCCACCCGGAACACCTGCACAAGCACACGCTTTGAGCATCAAACTCGTGCCGTCCTAAATCTGTGTTATATACTCATATTGACAGACTGTCAATCAATGTATAAAAACAATGTCGTTGCCTATAGAAAGATAGTTGGAGACGTTCGTACATTTAATTTCCAGCTCATATTCTTAATGTGCACTGAAAACCCACATCTGTCCTTGCATACACCTCATCCATCAGTCCTTTGGCGTTTATCTACTTTCCCTACATTTCCCTCTTATTCCCTCCCCTCCATCTTTTTCATATCCCCCCCCCTCCCCTCCTAACCATGTGTGTCTCCCAGATGGAGTTCAGACGGAGTTCCTGTGGGCTAAATCGGGTTGTTTGGACTGGGCCGTCTGTCAATCTGGCCCTTCTAACCTCAGATATAGTTATCTCAGGAATTTCCCCCTTTTGCTTTTCCTCCCTTCTCCCCTTCCATCATCTGCTCTTCCCTCCCAGGACCCGGCAGATGCTTTTCCTATAAGATACGATAAAGAAAAGAAAGAAAAAAAATGATACGCAGTCCATTGTTGGCGGTAGATAACGGCGTGAGCCTTTATTTTGTTTGTGCAGATGAACGGTGATAAATCACACGCTCACTGCCACGACTGTGGGCGTCGCTAAAGAAACATGTTAATAGATGTTAAACACACTATTTTTATTGACTTCTACTACTGATTTCCAGACGAATTACCCTTCTGTCTAGCTGACGATGGAGCCGACGGGAGGATTATTTTTGGCTCGGCCTGGAGAAATAGCAGCAGTTTCCCCATGCTTAGTCAAAACATATTAAATACCCCTACATAAAGATGGACATTCTTGCCCTCTGGTTAGGAGACACTGAGCCCACTATCCTCACCCCCGAACATACTTGCACAGAGACAAAAAAACACACAGAAATGCATAAATTCAGGCCCGGCTTACACAAACAAACAATCTCCCCTCGTCATCGCAGAAGTGCGTAAAGTCAAAGAGTACAGACGCACACAAAAATACACACATGCACAGAGTCAACAAAGGCATCTGTTCAGCGCCTCATCCACCCCCCCCGGAGCCATTTTCCTCCTAATTCAACGACTTTGTTTAGACTGCCCTGTGGGCAAGACGACGTGCCACGGTGTCCATCCCCTTGTCTGGTCTGTGTTTGCCCAGATGCCCCTCGGCACCTTAACAAGACATCTCCGAGACCCCTTGATCCCCCGCCCTTTTCTTTTGATTCCTCTCTTTCTTCAAACAATAACTCTCCCTGGTAACTTAAAACCTTTCCACTGACTTTACAATTCGTCTTTCAGATGCCCCGAGACGTACTGTAGGCGTCCCTCCTAATGCCAGTTCAACCTCTCGCGCCCCTGGCGAGGTAAAACGGTAAAATAATACAAAAGAGGATAACTGACTTAAGGTAATACCTCTCACATATATAAAGAACTACTTCATTAGTGATTTATTTTGAATAACTTAATTCACACTCAATAACTTTCACGAAGCGCCGGCAGTGTGTAAAATAATACTGAACAAACGTTCGAGAAACCAGAAATTTAAGATTTTACGTCAACCGCCTTACTGGTAACCTCGACTGGTGTTTTGGAACGGCACTTAAAAAAATAAATAAAATAAAGGTGTCGTCTTGTATAACATGACATTCAAACAGGTTTCGGGGGACCAGCCGTTACGAGCGTTCGTTAACGAGCAGCTTTCCCCTCAACTCATCCGTCTCCAGCTGAGGTTCAGTTTTCGAACTCTGTGAGAAAAAGGACGAGTTTGCGTGTCTCGCGATAAACACCGAGCCGACCGCCTCGCACACCATTGGGGCGAACTGCAGCTAATGTTGGATGGCATCTGCGCTCCAGTGTCGAGTCCGGCTGGCAGCCCCTCTCTGCTTGTTGATCGGTTGACCTCAAAAACAAACGCATCGCCTGGTGAGAGTCGAGAGCGAGTCCGACACGTCCAGAGAGCAAACCAAAGAAGAGGTATGCCCTAATCCTTAAGCAAGGCAGCCCTGTTTACAAGACTTTAGCCTTCCTTCTCTCCTGGGCCACATGTGTTGTCTGCAGACAGCAACGACTTTGTGGAGAGTGGGGCTAAAGTGTGAAAAGCACAGGAAGCCCACTTAGTCTTTGCCGATGCACTTTGCTTGTGTGACAACATACGATGCTATTATCCTTGTGTGTTGTATGAAGGCATTTTTAAAATCAGTTACTTTTGTCACCTTTTGTGGGAGTGGAAAAGTGCTGCAGCCCAGATCAGTCTTTGAAATAAGGTGGATTTAAAAAAGGCCCTTGTATTTTGTGCCTTAAAACATATTAGACGTGATTTACAAATTAAAGTTGAGATACATTCTGCGGTGAAAATAGACGCAGCCAAATTGCTTTTAGTCCAAAAATAATCTTAACACAATTGTCTGAAGGAGGCTCTCAACCGGTTTCAAGACAACATTTAAGAAAACAGTGCGCCCCAATGCTACTCTGGGTTAAATTTATAACCATTGTCTAGAAGCTGGACTTGTGAGTGTAAGCAAATGACACCATGCTAACAGTTTGGATACAAATGAGCGAGGTTTTGATTAAACGTCCCGTGTTTTGTAAACATAAACACACATGTGGTCAGTGTTTAAGTTCTAACAATGGTGCACAGAAATTCAACAAATGTGAGCGGACGTCTCTTGATAGGCAAGGCTCGCCGCTGCAGCCCCCCTGACAACGACAAACCTGCAAGAACCCCCCCCCCGCATACACATCGAACAACAAATCAATTGAGTCGATAGAAGGCTCCTCTGTGATTCGATGGCCGTCTCATAAATTAGACCCGTCTTGAGAATCACTCTTTTCCAGAGCCAAGACCAGAGTCACACATGGTGTTTCTGATTCCATGACGCAATGGAGCATGGAAGGGCTGCAGTTGTGGTGTGAGGGATACCATCTGTGTGTGTGTGTGTGTAGTGGTAACTGTACGTGCATGTACAGTGAACGTCCCTATATTTGAGTGTGTGTGCGTTGCCTACTTGTCTATGTAAGTCAGAGTCGAGGAGCATGGACACACAGCAGATGCAGCATGAAAGAGAAAGACTGACTTTGAAACTTAAACTAATCCTCTCTGCTTCAATAATGCAGTGCATGGATAGGGTCTTCCTCAAAGCCTCTGGAAAGACAAACGGGGTATATAGGTGCATCTTGAAATGCGTAAAGTTGCCCCTGCAGAGGTTTTCCCGATACATGTGATGTGCAATGTGCCTGACCCAGTAAAGCAGCTAGACACCCGACACGCAAAAAGGGATCCGTTTAAAAATCAAGCGCACCCTGGGCACAGTAAGTGGAAGCAGAGCCGTTGACCCCGGCTGCCTGTCACGGGAGTGTTGTGTGTGTGTGTGTGTGTGTGTGTGTGTGTGTGTGTGTGTGGGGGCTGGCGTGATGAAGACCAGCGCCCAATCAGGGGCTGCAACGCAGGAGGGGTGGACAGCGTCACCTCCGCACACACTAAAAGTAGGACTGACACGGCACAAAGAGACAAGCGTGCAGAAAAGGTGCAAATCCAGGTGAACACGTAGAGCAAACACTTGGCTGCCGCTTGCAAGAGTCCAAGAAAAAGAAAACCCGTAACGGAAGACACACACACCCACACACCGTTTTGCACACATGAGACATGATGAACGTGTGTCATTGACATACCTGAGAAATTGTTTGTAAACCTAATATAAACAAACAGCTCCTGAACATGCTCTGCTAAAAAAACAGATGGGATGTGACATGCCGAGATGCCAACAAATTAATCACCCGACACCCTCGGTGATTGTCCGCGTAGCCTGATAAGATGTCAGTCACCTCAAGTTTATTACATCCTCCCTAATTTACAGAGCTAATATGCAAGCGGTCGGTTCACCGGCGGCGCTCTTGGCGACGGAGGCAAATCAAACGCGACCACACCAGCACAACTCGTCATGGCAGCTCACAGTCAGAGTAAATAAAGAATAATTCCAAAACAATCCTCATTCATTTCTTTTAACGTCCATTAGCAGGTTAGATGGCTCGATTTTAACGTTCTGCTGGTGCAGTGACGATGCCGAATTTCCTATTCAGACATCAAGGATACACCACAGAACCGGTTTACCGGGACTCAATAAATTATTAATTTTTCCTCATTTACTAATAATTTTAACACGCACTTTATCACAGTACTACAACGCGTCTCATTGTCCTAAGTGACATCAGCTTAATTTGGTGCAACTGTGATGCTTCCTGCAGATGAATGTTGACTCGTATCAAGTGAATCATCCACTTGGCCATACATTAAATGTTGATAACAATATATTTCTTGCGAATTAAAAAAATAAAAAATAAATACAGAAAAAGCTGACTAACATCTCGTGCATATGTAATCTATCCACTGGGGGTCATGACGGGAACAAAAACATGTAAAAGACTGAATTTGGGGGATTTGAACAAATAAATAAAAATGGGATTTAATTTCAGATATTATAAGTGGACACACCCACCTCAGTGCAAAGAGTTAAATCTAAAATAGTTAGAGTGATGCTGGTCAAATATCCTTGAACCTCTTTGCTCCCTTTACGTCAGCCGTTCCTCTGACATGACCGTATCCTCCATCACCACCGGCCGTGACAGAGCGGTGTTTCGCAAAACAAACCACTTCCAGGTGGACAAACAAACACGCCGACAACCCTCCCGCTTCCCCTCCAGCCCTGCCGTGCAGTGCAGCGGGAGCAGTCTTTACTGTTGCGCAACCTATGTTTGTGTGTGTGTGTGTGTGTGTGTGTGTGTGCAGCCATGGCTGGGCATTCAGAGGCGCTGCGAGATACAGACGACTGTTTAAACAAGCAACCAGCCAGCCGCACAATGCAACCAAACAGCTGACAATACAGGCTGCATCACCAGACCCCTGTTCCGTGTGCAGTCGGCTCAATGGGAGGCTGATTGACTGGCTGGCCACTCGTACATTGACCCTCGCTGACACACACACACACACAGGAAACGTAAACAAGCGTATTATGCATACACACAGACAGTGTAACAAGCCACAAAAACACACTGTAGACACATGACCGCATTTCACTGCACACACACGCTACGTTTGTTACGGTGTGAAAGAGGTGTGCACCTTTTATTGTTGTTTAGGGGGTGAATTGTTCGTCACTGGACCGCATCAGATACTCTGTGATGGACTGTTTTTCATAAACAAGATCGCTACCTTCAACTTTGTGACATCTAGGCCGTGCGCAGGTGTTTATGTATTTATTTATTGTCTTTTACACACTCTGTAGTCCAGAAAGGACAGATTACACACCTACATTCACATCTGAATGTGTATATACACATATTAAAAAGGCTGTGATGTTTAACACTGGTTTACCAGTAGAAGAAGAAAAGAAAAAAAGTCAACAAAGAGGACGGCACACGAGTCTTCAACCTGCTATATTACATTCATACAGGTTCAGGGTGAAACACTTGGGACATTGGGATCAGCCTGCAGGCTGTTTTTTAGGTATCCCTTCCAACTGGCTAGATGTTGCTGCAGCCGGTGATTTAACAGCACCCTCTTCTGGTAACAATGGAACAATGGACTATATATTGCAATGCAGCAGCCCTGCCATCCTACGTTTAAAATTGTTTTTATTTCATACTGGACTACATCAATATAGAAATGTCTGTATCATGTCAATCAGTACTTTTGTATTTTGTGAATGAAGCTGTACACAGTTGTAGCAGCCACAGAGTCTGTGTTTGTTGGCCTTGATAGTTCCTGAACCCTTGGAAGGACGCACACTATTTTTGTCACCTGAAACTATTTTTGGAGGAAAAAGCATTTTAGTTCCAAGTTCCTCCAGTCAAATGCAGAATACGTTCCTGAGTTCCTCGATAGGGTTTTGAATACTTTGGAAACTTCCTGTGGCAGAAGATCACCCCACTCGATATACACTACAACATTTGCACGTGACTCTTTTCAGTCTCACCTCCTCGATCATGGTGTCCATAGCGTCAGACAGTTCATCTTTAGTGGCGTCACTGGCCACCATGTTCCTCAGTCTTAGGCAGTATTCTCTCAGCTGTAAACGCACAGCGAGACAAAAACATCAGCACTGCCTCACCCCATGCGTGATTGGTCTGAACGAAAGGAAAGCGTTTCGACTTCACCTTATGATTAAGGATGTCGTTCATTCTGCGCGAGGCCTCCGAGCTGTGCGACTCTGGAAAGCACTTCTTTGGAATCACGCCGTACTTTTCTGAAAACAGGACGGCACAAAACAAAACGATACTCGTCAGTCAATCCAGTCAAATCACTCTGACGTCCCTCCAGGGTTTTCACATATTTAGAGTAAGTACAGTTCATCGCCTAATGACCGAATTAAGTGTTTTAGCAATTGCACAAATCACTTAGTCAATCACTCAACATGAACTTCTTGTAAATGTGATTATGCGTCACGGTGAGAACTAACCAATGAGGTTGACCAGCATGTCCCACTGTCCCCCGTCATTGGTTGGATTGGAGAGCAGGAACTGGACCAGGCGTCCGTCCACCGGCTCCTTCCTCTGTGCCGTCTCCACACAGGCCTGGAGGAAGTAGTAGCAACGCTCAACCTGCAGAAGGAAGAACAAACACAACCGGGACAGTGAGTCGCGGTACGATCTAATAATGTCACGTTAGTATATGTTACGCAGAAGTGTAGACTTGAGTTAGACTTAAGTCAACAAACTGAGGACTTGAGATTCGACTAATGACACAATTAAACCTCCAAGACTTCACTTCACTTAAAAACAGTCGAGCGTCATATTTTTACCAGCAGTAGAAAATAATAACTGTCAGGCAGGCTTTGCAAAGTCATTACTTATTAGGTCTACCCAATGAAAAAACACATTATTCACTGCACCGATTGATGTTTTCTTTGCCGGTCACATTTACATGTGTGCAGCCACAGGACTGTTTTACGCCGGCACACCGCGGCACAGACCGTCACGTCACGGACACACACACACACACACACACGCCCACGGACAGACGGACACACACACGTGTCCGTGAGTAAATAAGACATAGAGCTAACAATTTGTCACAACTGCAAGGCCAAAATAAGCCGTTGAGGAACAACCTTAAACCATTTGGAACAGTTATTATATTGTAACTCATTTCCATGCTCAGAGTAATCGCAGTGACGGGCTCAACTGCTGAGGGGGTTTTCACAGCAGCATAAAATAGATATTAGAGAGGGAATTATGATCCGTTTGACTTCCTAACACTAGCAGTAAGCAGCTTATAATACATCATGGAAATACTAATGCCAAGATTTATTTTAATCAAAGCATGTATTTACATATAACAATATAATTATGTATTTCCTAATTTTTATGCAAAAACTCACTATAGATGATAATAACAAAAGTAAAAGGTCATGGTAACTGTGACGTCAGCCCTGACCACAACACACAAAAGGGTTTTTTATTTGAATGTATTTGTCGTAGAATGCTGCATAATAACACTGGACCAGTGTTAGTGCTACAGTGAATACTAAGTGAATGCAATAAAAATAAATAAAAAAAAGATTAGAGAATTATTCAATAAATCAACAGTGGAAAAAGATCTAATAGAGATTGCATCAGTCAGCTCATTAAGAGTGAAAAACCATCCCGAGTAGCAGAGAACGGACATGTGGCTCTACGTCTTACCTTGTCCCAGAAAAAAAGATAGGACTGACTAAACTCAAACTCCTCTATGTTTAATTTCTTCATGAAGGGAAGACGCATGACGTTGAGGCACGAGAAGATCCAACATCTCCCTATGAATGAAGAGAGGACAGAGAGACAGAAATAAGTCACTGAGTATCATGCGTTTGTACAGGTGTATCAGCAATGCTACCGGCTCCCTTCATTCGGTGACGAGTCACGAACACACAGGGATCTTTGCATGTTCACTTCTAAACCTAAAAAAAAAAAAGATGTCTGTCTGAGAGGATGATTTCAGCTTAATAAGAACTATGGTCTGCTTTGTAACCTGGTCGGCATGGACTGTCTCTTCGGGATGCTCAAAATGCATTCCTGACTTTTCTTTGGGAAATTTGCTCTAGACAAAGTTCTGTAGCCAACATTAAATCTGCCAACACCTAATGAGTCAACGTAGAAAAAGAAGATGTCAGCCAGAAAAAAAAGCTTCAGATAGCAATGCAAAAATAAATGTCAGCTTTTACTGAGAAATTGACAATTCAGTTTGCAACTTCCAAATCAAATTTAAAGGAACCGCCAACGTCTTGCAAATGCAGAGCCAACGGTATAATATTAAAAAAGTTAGAGCGCGCATATCCATCGTTTGTGATGGATAATTGCAGTCAAGAAATATATTTGAAAAGATAGTGTAAGGGCACAGACGAATGAAAATGTGTATGTCAATTCTAATTCATTTCAGAAATACATTCACTTACCAATGTGTGCTAAATAGCAGATATCTGTGCTATTTATTGATGCAGTGAGAACTAAAATGTAAATTCACAAACTAGAATATCTTAGGCATCTGTGTGTAATGACCAGAGAGCCGGGACGTCCACTCAAACCCACATACAGATGCATATTTATTTTACCTAAACGGTACACTTATAACATGAATGTTAATACACTACATTGTGTCCTACCTGAGTTTTTCTGGTTGGTGACGGGCTTGCCCTCTGTGGGGATAGTGTGCTGGAAGATGTGCACAGTATCCTGGACAGTCTGCCGGTGCAGACAAACCTCCAACGGGTCGATGCAGGTCGACACGTTCTGGGCCAACAGGTAGCGCGGCTCGGCCCGCAGCCGCTTAAGGAAGGAGGACACCTTCTCCTGACTCAGACCTGAGGGAGCAAGAAAGGGGGATGGATGAGGAGGAAGAATAAAAGACAGAGAGAACAGCAGAATCAATGATGAATAATAATGACGGCGTTGAAGACTAGCAGAAATTAAACTTGGCACAGGAAGAATCTCACAGACAGCTGACTGCAACTACGAGGAGGAATTTCCAACTGCGCCAATTCCAGAGACTCATCTGTGCACTTACACACTTCCTTCTCAACATCTGATTTATGAGCACTCAGGTACTCAGATGTCACAATAATGCCTGGAAAAATACTAGATCGATAGTCATAAACTAACAGCACCTAATTTAATGAATAATGTAACTGCCTTAATGTAACTGATTAGAGCTCTAATAATGAATGAAGGACAGACTTGGCTTAAGGCAAAGCTCAAACAAGGAGGTAATCAAGAATGCTATAAGTGGCCCTTAAGGGAGATACGGGCTGATCAAAGCTCACTGATATCACTCGTGTGGCTCCATCTGTGAGAGGAACACACTGGAAAGCTTTTCTAGTCCTGTTGAGTGGTGGAAGAACACCTGTGCACACACACACAGACACACAAACACACACAACCGAACAAACTGCCACTGATGTGCAGTAATTCCGTCAACTAACAGTGCAGAGCAATTAAACATCGAGAGGGGACATTGCCTAGTCATGCATGCTGCCTGGAGTTCGACCCCTCTCTCCCTTTCCCTCAGATGCATTCTGTTATTCTCCATCGACACAAATGGACTGAACGCCGCAGATTAGGACGTGTCAAACTTCGTTAACAGTCATGTCCATGTCATCTGAAAATAAATCACAACCGGGGCCTTAGGAGGAGAATATTTCGAGAGCGGGCCTGCACACAAGTCTTTTTTTGTTTGTTTTTTCTTGTGGCGCAACAGTTGGATGTTTTGACACTGATGAGTTTTGATGATTAGCTATATTGATAGATAACGAGAGGGGAACAGAGTGAGACGAATCAGTAATAAAATACTAGCCAACAGCATTTTTTGCACCAACGCAACATATATGTGTGTGTGTGTGTGTGTGTGTGTGTGTAATAAAAGAATACCGAAGAGCCCCTGGGTGAATTAAATAGTTACTGAGGACATGCATCAGTGTGTTTTCTATGGAGAAGGGCCAAGCACAGGTATCACTGCTCCATGTGCAGTTGGCATGAAGTCTAAAAGTTGAGGCTCAGTTTACATACACAAAGTTAAAAACAAAATTAATTAAATTAATGTTGTGATCCACACTAACAGGCTAATGAAGAGCTCGAAGGAAGGCCAACACCTTTGCGACCCAATAAAAGTGTAGAAATAAGACCTGAGGTGAAACAATCCAACTGAAAAAAAGCCTGAAAGCTTTATTTATTTATACGAATGTCGCATTGCGAGAGGAGGTGTAATGCAGGTGAAACTCTTCCCCCCGTGAACGTGTAAAGATTTCCTCCTCCACTAAACTAAAACCAAAAGGCTCCCACTTTAAATACTTTCCTTTTGACAGCTTCTAGTGTTTCCATCGCCGTTGGCTAGCTAACCACGAGCTAACGCTTCCGGGGCTCCTTTTTTTTTTTTTTTTAAAGCGGAGACAAACCGGCTCTAAACAAACGAGTCGAGGCGCGTGAACGGCCCGCGCGTCTCCGGTTCGGATGCCGGTGCCCCCGCTGACAGCGCGTCGGCGCGACCGGACTAACCGACGACGAGTAGGAACGACGGCACAGTCATGCTAGCAGGCTGGCGAGGCTAACGCGATGCAAAGCTAGCCTAGCCCCCCACCCCACCGTTAGCTTCCTCAGCTGTCATCCTCCAAACGTTAGCTGTCAAGTACGAGACTGCGCTCGCGCTGCCGGCGACGCGAACCCCTCGCGACCGAAACGGGGGGTGGGGAGTAGCACTTCGACCTACCGGTTTCCATGTTTCCGTGGAGCTTGAGGAGCGTTGTCTGTTTCCCTGGAAAGTAACCGGCTCTTTGTTCATCTCATTCGCCGAAAGTCCGTCGGTGTGATTACAGGGTGCGCTCGTTTGGTGAACACGCGGGCGGCGTGCCTTCTGACGTGGCCGGTGGGCGGAGCTTTGTGGGTGGGACGAGGGGCCGCAGCACAAGAAAAGCCCAAATGTAATGTAATGTAATATTGCGACAGGCTACATTAAAGGACAATTGGACTCATTGGACACACGATGTCACTAAAACATGGAAGAAAATAATAAAGAAAATAATATATTTAAAAAATATATATATATATATATATTTTTTTTTTTGTATTCATTTTATTCCACTATAAAAATATAAAGCAAATATTTATTTATTTTAATTTATCACGCATTTACTTTTTTTGTTTTACAAATTGTAGAAGAGTGGACAGATTATTTTGCTTAAAATACATAACCCATATCAGTAAATGTAGGAATTTGTTTTAACTGTCAAGGGTCTTTTTATGGATTTTTTAACAAAAATACTTACAATTTACATTAATTTATTAATCAATCAATTATTTTGTGTGTGTGATTTCCAACACTGTTTTGTACTAACATTCATGTGCATGGACACATTCGACATAACAATATAGGCTACTGTTTTTGTTTTTAAACACGGAGATCACAACATATTCACTATACAGCAAATGTGTTGTGCTATGTTGTGTAAAAGTCATAGACGTCCACAAAGAGACACGTGGTGATCCATGTGGAGACATTGAAAGTTGAGGAACAATTATTCTCAACATGTCTTAATCCAGTTCAGGCTCTATATCTTACTTATTGAACTAATGCTCTACTATCATCAATATGAATGCAGTGTATCAAAAACACAACTTTCCAGCTGTTTTATATCACTTATATTTTATATTATTATCAAGAGGGAACAGCTGTTTTTACTTCCTCTGTTATGCTCGAGGAGGTATGGTCGTTCCCACGTGTCACGTGAGTGGTAGGGCACCGAGCAACCTTAAACGAGCGCGTCCAAAGTCAAACATTACAGAATAATTGCGTATTAAACTTCCGGTCATTGCTTACAAAAATAAACCAAGACTCCATACAATTTGCATTTGAAGCACATGAGAGGTGATCTCTCAATTTCACATAAGAACACAAAGAATGATTACAACACGCAACACCTGTTGAAAAACAAGTCCTTTAATGTGTTTTCTTTTCTCTTGAAAAGTGACAATCAGCTTTTATTTTGAAGGTTAACTTTCTGCTGGAAAAAAGGTTTTCTCTAAGTTGCTGGTATAGAAAGCTAAACCCTATATGTTTTAAGAGTGATAAGCCTCCATGAACCCTACATGAACTATTTTCTCTGATTGCTCACTTAAGAGGAAGTCATAAGTGCCGTAGCTGTATAGACTAGTACAAGTTTCAGACACAGCATGCGGCTGCTGTTGCATTTTAAACCAATACTCAATACAGACAAAGCAAAAGCTCATATAATAATTATATGGGAAACAAGAGAGCCATACGTTTCAGCTTTTTAGGGTGGCCAAGCGCCACGAATCAATCTTATAAGCATTTTATAATAGTGCTTTTACAAAAGAAGTGAGTTAGTTTTGATACTGCTCAGTGTTTCTCTTTCTATATTGCTGCGCCTTGTGGCCCCTTTCCTGAAGGAAACGTTATATTCCCATTCATGAGGTCATTGATTTCCTGTATTTTAGTATGAGCCTTGTCAGATGTGTGTGTGTGTGTGTGGAGGGGGGTTTATTAGTGGTTCACTTCCTTCCTTTACCTCCATCTGGACAAAAGCAGCAGCAGCAGCATAAATCGAGAGTAGGAAGAAAGTGAGAGAAAGTGCGAGCCATGCACATCATCGTGACAGAGTCTTGCACACAAGCCACGACTTAATCTGTGCAGAGGAAGTAAAACCGACTTGAGATGAACGCTGACCGACACGGTTACAGTCAGACATGTGTTACCGTCTCCTCAGGGCAATCTGCTGTCTCTGCCTTCTTCACACCGGTAAGTGAGAAGTTCTAGTTCCTACAAATCTGAAGTCTAATTCAAGTTCTTATTATCGGCCTCATATATATTGTGTTACCATTTGAAGAACTTCTCCTTTATGGCCTTTAAAATTCAACTCTGTTGCAGTGGCTTTAGTGAAGGTAACTGAAAGTATAGCTATAACTTATTGTTGATTATTTGATAAGTCCATTTTTGGACAGGCTCACTACAATTCACATATCATCTTCTCAGCTAATACAAGCTGAGATATAGACATACTTTGTATGTGAAATGTTTCACAATGTAGCCACACTATGTCGATAGCCACTCAAATGTGACATTAAAACCTTGTTTTAAGTCAAAAAATTATTTTTAGTGCGTGTGGAAGAGTCTGATTCTGAAGTCAGAAAACAACCCCAAATGTTTAGATGCATTGTCTGTCGATCAAGTTGTCAGTTGCACTAAATGACGCAATCTCTTGTGTGCATTTTCATCGAAATACTGCATATCAAAGCAGTAACAAGTGTGTTGTTGCACCATGCTGAGGCAGACCGACTTCCCCTTCTTCAGGTCTCCGGGCTGAAGAATGCACCCAGGGGGTTCTGGCAGAGCGTGAGACGCTCCATGTACCAGCAGGACGCAGTCTGTCTCTGTCCTGCGTGGTGCAGCACTGTGGAGACGCCTGGACGGGAAACTGGATGCGGAGAAATTCAACAGAGGAAAAGTCAATTGCGGGGCACCGTCTGACCAATGTGACGCTCTCAGCCAATCAAACTCAACTCACTTTAAATTTCCTGAGTGTCAGCAAATTAGACGAAGGCCCCTACGGCTGCAGAGTTAAATGGGCTCAAGGTGACACTGATCAGGGACATTTGAAGTATGTGAACGTCACTGCAGGTAGGGACAATTGTGTGTATTATCACTATCATTCATATAAACAGGGGGACACGCGCAGGTGTGTTCTTCAAACAGATTGTGTTCTTTTTCTCCGTCTCCAGCCGTCTCTTCTCAGAGGAGTGCACTGCACAGGGTCTTGGTCTGTGCCGGTGCTTCCCTTTGCGTTCCCATCATTCTGGTAATGGCTCGTTGCCTGAGTTCAGAGGTCAAGCCCCAGCCATTTCCCAGGACACTGTCCACGTACTCAGCTGTCTGCAGACCACAGCCGGCTCCACAGCCCCCGCCTCGATGCCCCATACCTCAGAAACGTACCACTCCCTCTCACAAAGGTGTATTGTATATTCATACTTATTATCTTTTAACATTGATTTAAAAAAAAGTTATTGTAGCGTTGTTAAAACTGCTCTATTCACTGTAGTCCTTTTTTTTTTTTTTTTGCATGTCACAGCCGTCCCCAAGTCCGTACAGAAGACGGAGGTGGGTGGACGTCCTGTTTCAAGACAGGATGCCCTTTGCAGTGCCCTCAAAAGTGTTTGTTTCCCCTGACTAGCCTTGAATATGTCTGCAGTCATATACCTTTTCACAATGTTACAGGTGGTGTATGCTGATATTTCCCAGGATGCACTGGGACAACAGGGAGCCACCAGACCGCCTGAGCAGTCCATTGTGTACTCATCCCTAAGATTTTCCTGACTGCGATCGAAGCAGACGAGAAAATTGTCTGCTGGGGATTATTTCTGCGTGCTTGATCCTCGACGCCTTCGGGAGACCGTTCGACGTGGACTTTTGGAATCGTGGGAGCTCTTTTCCTGCATTCTCAATGAACGTGTCACCATCAGGTCGTCCTTGAACCTGCGCATTGTGGAAAAGAATTTAAAAAGGGGGACAAAATAATCCGGCAGAGTCATTTTTCGTCTCTGGGGGACTGTTTGAAGTGCCAAAGAAAAGCGCTCATGTGCAGGCAGCACGATAGACGGCAAGTGGCGCAGATAATGAGGAGATAATGCAGCATGCACGAACCAGCTGAAGCATCCAGAGGGAACAAGATTCCTCTCGATGGCACAATTTCACTCACAGAAACACTGTTGTGTTTCTTTTGAAAATGTAACTGCAGACAAGCAGTCAGTGCCGTCTGGCCAATTAAAAGTTTTTTAAAATTGTTTTATTATTATTATTTCGGAACAAACTTTGTCTATAATGTCCATCCGTACGTTCATGTGCATAACACTAAATAAAGCGTGAACCCCTGTATTGTGCTTGACGTGTTAAAAATGAGATACCACATAAATCACACAAAATACAACGTTTTTATTTTTAGAATAAATTCTCAATGGCACGTTACATAACCAAATATACATATACATGTTTAGACATCTTTTTAAATTAATATATATTCCTTTAATCTTTTTTTTATTTTTATTTTTTAACCGTATTAATTAGCATACTCTGCAGTTACATTTCTTTTACATGACATCGACGCAAAAGAAGTCATCATTTTTTAATAAATTAAGCATATTAACAGAAGAAAGACTGCAGGGCATTTAGGGAGACGCCGTACCTGCTACGAACTAAATGACACCTGGACTTCCGGCGTTCGTGTGATTTTAGATCACTAAGAAGGTGACCCCCCCCCCCCCCTCTGGGATTCGAGTGTCACGTCGACAGAACTTCACACACTGTCAAGCCGTCCAGGAATGCTTCTCTTAAGAGCACGTGGACGTTCTTCCAAAAAAAAAAAAGACCGAGCAGCTTGGCTGCCGGGTCACACATGGAAACACAGCTGCATGTCTGCAAGCTCTTTATTTCTTCTTCTTCTTCTTCTTGATTCGCACACTCCCACTATGCCCTGCTCACTGTCGCTTGTGCAGCTGCAGGCTAACGTTACGGTATAGTTGAGGACAAGAGGAGACCTTTAGTCATGTTGTGCTTGTAAGCAGCTGGCTTCGCGATTGACTTCTAAGAGACTTTGTAATAACAACTAACAAAGCGTCAAAAAAAAGAAAGAAAAAAAAGTTCACATTCAAAGTGTTTTTTTTTGCCAAAGTGTGGTTCACAAGGTTTGTTTAACCTATAGCATCTTTTTTTTTTTTTTTCAAGTCTTCTTCATCAGCTCGCACGGTGGGGGAACTGACAAACCCCAGGGAGATAAAGGTCCACCGAACATAGACAGATACACCGAGCTAGCAAGCTTCAATGGGACGGAGAAATGTCAGTGCAACGTCTATTTTCAGCAAATGACGGCGTTGATCGGCTACCCACAGCTGTGCTGCAACCAGATCCACGAGATTCCTGTCCTCTCACACAGTGAGGGAGACAGATAAAGAGAGAGAGAGAGAGCACATCAGGGGTGAACAGGGCTTTTGATAGATTGTAAGGCGCAGCTTTGGCTAAAATAAGCTTATGGCAAAATGTGTTGGCAGTGTCTCCTACTGTGGCCCCTGTGAGCTCATTTCCACTAACCAAGCGCTGGACTTCAGGGATATGAAGTTACCCTCCCAGGTACAGAAATGCTGCCATCGGCATCGACTACGTTTCAGCAATGTAGTGTGTATAGTGCAGTAGACACAATGCGGCAGCTAGCGAGGTTACAACAGCATCTCGGAAATCAAAAGGCGTTCCCCTAGAAAAGCGTCTTTTTTTTCCCATATGCAAAATAAACAAGCTCGGCGCCCACGGCGGAGAGTTGAGACTCCCCACTGCTGTCGCCTCCGGAAACCATGCTACTGTGAGTCTAAACACGATGTCGCTGTGCACGCGTGTTTGTTTTCTGCGTCCGCGTCGTCATTTCAGGACAAAAGAGGAACCGTTGCCAGACGTACCATTCAAGGAGGGAGAAAGGTGGACACACCCTGATGCCTGACAATTCTTATAGACGTCGACTAGATAAACAGCAACAGTTCGGCCATCGTCTCGTGGTACCATTCTTCTAGATCGACCATCAAACAAGAATGCTTGAGGAGGAAAAAAAAAAGCTGGAGGCGGAGTCTGGCTCGGCCGACACTCACCAGTATTACAGCCATGCTAGGACGCTCGTGTGATGTGGACAATTAACAACCGAGATGCAGCAACTCGTAACATTGGCGAAGCGTTAGTCTAAGGTTGGTTAAAAGGAAAGCCAACATGGCCGCTGCTTCTCCTCACTATACACTCACAGTATTGTCAGTTAGTTTATAGTGTGTTGTGCAGTTGGTCATCCGATCAGATCCCTCCTTGGCGTGGAGTGCTTCTACGCAGATTTCGTGGTTGTTGTTGTTGTTGTTGTTGTTGTGATATTTTTCTCTTTTTTTTTTGTTGCAGCTGCGTCAACCCCCCCGCGCGGTCCCTTTGTTGTGCCAGTCGGATGTTTCCATTCCTCAAAGCTACTCGGACTGAAAGAGAGTAAAAGTGAACACAGAGGACCAGTTAGAGGAGACGGCACGCGTCCTTCAATCTGGGCGTATTACGCAACACCAGCTCGACTGTTTCAGTGGCATTACGACAGCGAGGGTACCAAACACACAGAAGGGGGCTTTTTCTTATGGCTTTCAGCCTGCTGCTCTCAATTCTGTTAGTTTCTTTGTTTTTTTTGTATGTGAAACAATAATCAGCACTATTCTTTAAATATATGCTGCCCCAGACGGGCATTGCGACACTTACAGTTGTGGATGAGTGGCTCATTTTGTCAAAGCGGAACTTCAAGCTTGACCTCGGGGACGTCTTACTTTTCACATCTGCAGAAATGTGGAAGAAGGGCACGGAGGAGAGACAGGAAGGAAAAAAACACTCATTAGAGAATCTGTCACCTCCAGGATGCCGCTCTTTAAACACCCGTTGGCAGCGGGTTGCGATGTGTGCAGGTGTGTAAAATAGCAGGTTTACCTGTCGGACTGCGGCACATGATGACAGGGGTACCTGATCCCTGGTTGTCGACGCTGAGGGAAGGACTAAAGGCGGACGAGCATGTAATGGAGGGATGGCTGGCCTGGGGGACGGAGAGCACAAAGACATTTAACGTGGAGGAAGAGATGGAGGAGGAAGGAGACGGAGGAGGCTTGGAAAGAGGTTGAAGCCCTGAATGTTTAGCAGGAAATACAACTGGAAATAATGCTTTGCAGGGAAGAGCCATAAGATCATTCACAGGAACCCTTTTGTGAAGCTACAGCCACTAGCCGGTTAGCTTAGCTTAGCATAGAGACAAACAAAGTCCCCACCGGACCTCTAAATCAGTTCTCAACCTTTTTAACTTATTTTAAGGCCCGGCCGATGTGTCTGACATGTATTTGATTTTCTTTCTTTATTTATGCAAGTAAAGTAAATTAAAAATTCCCTTCCATTGCGTATCTCTGCAGCCCACTAGGTGGTGTTCTGAGGCCCACCACTGAGCACTGGCTGACTGGTTGAGGTCAAGGTCACGAATAAACGTGTTTGTTCAAGATTTCAAGCGTAAAAGTGAAAAGTTGCCTGTTTTTACAGGGAGGGGGGTGGGCGGTGAGGTATGGGCTGGACTATTTCTTGGCAGGAAGAAAAGGCTTCTTTGAGTCCTTTCCCAGAAATAGTCTGGCACATTACCCCCCCCCCGTAAAAAACCACAACTTGTTGCACTCGGGTATTCGTGCGGATCAAACAAACGAGGTAAAACGTATCGATTAGTGCGCTTTAGAGGTGCTTCTAGGAGAGAGCCAGGCGAGCTGTTTTAAGGAGAATAAATCTAATTTCCCCTCGATGATCACTGGTGCTCCGCTACAAAAGTCTCTATTTTCTCTGGCCCTGAATGATGACATTTTTAACAGCCCTCCGTGTGATTCCCATGCAGTTAAGAGGAGGAACAATTGGACGGCATTTCTCACGTTGAATAAAACAACACGGGCGAGCAGTGTGCTCTGATGCACAGAAAAGTGAGAGGAGCTGTAATCGTTATAATCAATGTGCTGAGTCCAACACTCTCTATTAGAGAGCGCTGGGTAATTACAGACTATTTCACCCATGAAAACCAACAACCGCTCGCTCTTTTTCGTACTGCCTTTCCACATCTGCTCCCTCCACTTTCCAAGCCAAACGCTCAATTTCCTCCCCTCTCTCTTGAAAAGACGAGCCCGCTGCGTTTCAAACCACCCGCGAGCGTCGACGCTCACCGTCTCCAGCTCTTCCAGAGCTTCTGTTTCTCCCGTGGTGCTGCTGAAGCTGCTGGTGCTGGATGACGAGCGCGAGATGTTCGGCCTGCCGCTGCCGCACTCTTTCAGCTTGATAAACGGCCTGTTGAGGAAAACAGAAGGGGGGCACGGGGGGGGTGTAGATAAGTTTGCCTTCTCGCCATCTCCCTCCACTGAATCTAGAGGAGGCTTAAGATGATCTCCTTAAGCAAACGTTAATCGTACCTCTCTTTGTTGGAGCAAATCTCAGGCGAGCTGGGATTGGATGATGTCTCTGACCTCACCTCTTGGGACAGCGGGCAGAACTCGGCAGGCTTTTGGTCGCTGCAGACAAAAAGGAAACACATTAATGACAACGCTCGACGAGTCGCTGGACTTCCTGCACCACGAGAACAGCAGCATCATGACGGCCGACAGTGAGTCCCAAAACACCAAACCTGCGAGTGTGTTTGTCCGACGGGGATTCTGTGCTGGAGTGGAGACGGGGGAAGAGGCCCGAGCGCCGCTTCACTGGGCTCTTCAGGGGAGACTTGGCCGACAACACGGGAGGCTGAAGGTCACAGATGATAGAATTAGGCTTCTCCTTATTACAAAAACAAAAACACTCTTTTACTCATTTAAATGAAATAACTTAAATGACATATTTCTCTAAAAAGGACAACACAGGTGTAGTTCTTAGTTTAATAAATCCTTGATTGATGACTCTTTTCATTCGGAGTGAGCGGCCATCTTTCCTTCGTCCCTTCATGCCCTCTTACTCACAGTGAAGGTGCTCTTTGTGCATTCGCTGGTGCTCTGCGGCAGTCCTCCTCCGCTCACGCTGGCCGGGACCCCACCTCCTACCCCGGGGCTCCGGTGACGGTGAGACCCCACCATGGTCTCCATGGAGTGGCTCCTGACACGCATGGCCCTCTGGAGGAGGTGGAGGTGCACAGAGGAAAGGGGAAGGAGGATGATATGTGAAGGAAAAACCAGTGAGTGAACGTGAAAGGGCAGAGAAGGAATATAAAATAAAAGTGCAGAACAAATGTGTGTTTTATCAGCTTAAATGCAGCGTTAATTTTAATGTGGCGTCATAGGTGTTATTGCACAATACAGCCACCAGGGGATGCAGTTCTCCAAGAATGAAGTCCCATAGGTTGGAGTTGATGAAGGAGCACATTTTGTACTAATCCTTATTATTCTTTTCTATGCATGGATATTTTTTTTGGAGTCCATGATAAATTACAGGCAGTACAATTTTAATAATTAAATACAGAGTTAAATACTATTTAGATTTTTTTTTTCTTTTACATTTGGCTATCTACGGCACATAAATTAATAAAAATCAAATTAATGAAGAGCTTATTTTCTTTGAAAGCATAAACACAAACAACAACATATGAAACAATGTTTATTAATTATGTGGCAATCCTCTGTTAAATGTACATTAATGCAGACGTGTAATACACAGTGGCTGCCAGGGCAGCAATGAGAACAGCGCCCCCTGGGACTGACTGCAGAAAGTGCAAAGTAGCTGTCCATAACGCCTGTGAAGAGTAGAGAACCACATTATCACATTAGTCACACATTCATAATGCACGCGTGCGCGCACGCACACACACACACACACACACACACACACACACACAATAAAATGGAAATACACATTTTATTGGTCATATTGACATCAATTAGCCTTTAAATGGGGACAAAAGAGTGTGAAGAGACAGTGATTGAGAGAAAACAGACAAAGTGTTTGCATTCATTTTCACACACACACACACACACACCCACACATGAATGCACATCAGGGGTGTAGGTTTCCGTTTGAAATGTTGCGGTCAAACACTCCCTTTACTGTATTCTGATTATTTCCTCTATACAAACTGAATTGATGAATTTTTGTCTTTCCAAACAAAAACATAAAAATATAATGGCAAATAATACAGTAAGGCTCTCGTGCATTTCCAGCTCGCTTTAAAATGTCCTCTTGCAAATCCGCTTTTCTCATTTAACACATGGATGCATGGTTTTCTCTTCTCGCTCCTCTTGTTACAGGAAGTAATCTGATTGTTAGCGCGACAACGTTTCACAAAGTCTCTGCACATTCACCCACATCTCACATATCTGGGAAGTTGCATCATTTGCGAAAAAATAATAATAATATTAATATAAATAATATTACGATACTAAAGTCGTAACTTACTTCAAGACAAATCTACCTGCTCTCATATAGTGTCTGGTTCAGACTATGACTCTGGGTGTGCGTGTGTGTGATTTACCATGTTATGGGGGACTCACTTTCCTTATGGGGCCAACATGCTCCTCCTCATAATGTACATCATGACAGACTTGCTTTCAGGTGAGTTTAGCTCAAGGTGAGGGTAAGGGTCAGGATTAGGCTGCTAGTGGTTTGGGTAAGTCTCCCGGAAATGAATGTAAGTCAATGTATTGTACCCCAAAGGTCATGAAAACACCACTTTGTGTGTGTGTGTGAAGATATTGGACATGTCCGTACAGTCCATATGCAAATCTATGCCTTCGGTGCTCATGCCGACATCCACACCCACACACACACATACACACACTTATGGCATATAAGGTCAAAATCTTCAAGCACAGAGGAAAAGCAGCCTTAACAAAGCTACTGATGGTTTAGCCCCTTAAGTCATCTTACACACACGTTGACATTTAGTTGACCTACAGCGAGAAAACCTCAGACTCCGGGGCTGTAATGATGGTGATTAAATAAATGTCACATGGCTGAGAAAACATCACATGCTGTCACGTATACTCGTGTCCAGGTTAATGTTCACCTTGAAGGACTCGAGCAGACCCCCGTGTCCCCCGTTCTCCAGCTTGTCCTCCTCCCCCGGCTGGCCCAGGCCCAGCGTTGCCTGGCTCTGTCGGTGCAGCTCGTCGTGGAGGTTGTCCAGCAGCGCAGCACGAGTTCGCCCCTTGAATCAATTCACACACACACACACACACACACAAAACTCATGTAGGAAACCATCGGGGTTGGTGATGATTATGGACGAAGCAGAGCTGCGACCGAAGGCGTGCTGTGGCATTTGAGTGTGGTGGCGCGGACGTGTGTCACCTCTAGTTTGGCGAATTTGTCGGATTTGTAGCAGGCGTTTTCAGCATTGATCAGCTTTGTCAGCAGGAAGTCCCGAAACTCAGGACCCTGGAGAGAGGGAGGGGTAGAGTTAGCTGATGAACCAGAAGGGTGGGCAACGATAGAGAATGGACACAGTTGCAGTCCACTGAGTCCAATCAGGAGGATCAACCTCACTTATTGAAATCCTCATCTGCCTCATCTGTTCGTGAATCTTCGACTGAGTCTTGAAGCCAGATTTGTCTCTAAAATGCAGTTTTTTTTCCTTTGTGACAACGATCTGCTGTTTGACTTGATTTAAATAAGACAATTCCAAATACTGAGCTGTGGTGGAAGAAGTACTCAGATCCATTACTTAAGTAAGAGTAGCCCAAAAAAGGGGAAGATTTCAGCATACAAAATCCTACCGAAGTAAAAGTTTTAGCATCTAAATTCATATTAAGTGTCAAAAGTAACAGTGCTGGTTCTGTAAAGCAGTGTCATAGTGCAGGTGTATTGGCGTCTTCAAATTTGTAATCACTTTCAAACAAACTTTTTGCCCTTTGCAAAATGATTGATAAGTGAAAATCCGAGACGTGAGATGTTTTGTTTTGGAAAAATCGAGGTTATTAAATCTATGACTTGAGTCTTATTACACTTCCCCTCTTTCTCTCACCTTCCTAAAGACAGCTGGGTTCGGGAGAGGGGGTCCAAAAGGAGGCACGTCCTCCCTCGCTGTAACAGACACCTGTTGACATAAACCAAATAATAGTAACCCGTTATTAACGCGTATTTCAGGAGGGCTCAGGTTTCGAACTGAGCCCTGAAAGCTTGAGAACACCCTTTCATCGCGTGGGAATGATTGATTAATTTGCGCACATGCAGGTATTCGTGTGAGCGGACACGCCTTGCAGCTTGTTTGAATTACTAATTTACAGCTAACACGCAATCGTTCGACCACGCAGGCCCGCCTCGTACCTTGTATGTCGTGTGCTCCGTACAGGGGTTCTCAACCTGCACCAGCAAGTAAGCGTGCAGGAAATTGGAGGCGATCATGTCTGGAACAAACGGAGTGGCCTCTTCCTGGAAGACCGCGGCCACAATGTCATTTCCTATGTGCCTTTTCCTCTGGAGCTAAAGAAGCACGGAAGGGGGAGAAATTCATATGGTTGTCAACTGATTTTAAAGTCCTCTATGACACAAAATCCACTGTATGCGCTTTACGTTTAACGTTGATATTTTTGAGGCCAAAGGATATTATTGCTTTGCAGTTGAATCCATTGAGTAACAATAATGACGTCAAAGTCTTGTACCTGCTGGACGTCTCCTTCAGTGAAGGGAAGCTTGGTTGACACATGAAACATAATCTCCCTCCGTCGGAATACAGTGTAGACGGATTCAGACCCGGTCTGTCCGTGGGACACGTCCAGCCCGCCGCGGAACCTGCCACATTATCAAAGCAAACGTGTCACTACTCTCCCCGTGAGGCCTCCGGCAATAAGATAGATAACATTTCTGTGCATTTTAAATGTCAGTTTCATCACAGAAATGATGTGCAGTTTGCTGTAACGTGTCCGCTACAATTCAAAAGCCTCCCCAACAGTAACATGTGTAACACAATATAATTTTTTTTTTAAAAAGCCTGCAAGACAATAAGGGAAGTATACTAAGCTCTGATTACACGTCCACGCGGCACTTTCTGCTGTCAGATCTGTTTCCATAAGCAGTTTACCCCGGTTGCCCGCTAAAAGGACGAATTGCTCCAAGGTTACAGCAACAAAAACCTGCTCCATTGCAGTTCACTATCATGGCATCGTTCTTTGTTGACATCTCAAGTCTCTACTTATTTAGATGTTACTAAAACCCAGTTTAAATGCACTTGACTCTTCGCATCATGTTCTACTTCTTACCCTTTAAAGTCCTGAAGTTCAATATTGTCGCCCAGGATGCCGACGAACTCCTTGAAAGCCGGCGTCTCCTCGTTGTTCCCAAACAACTCTTCCTCTGATGTCTGAGAAGACATGAATCAGTGGAGGAGATCTAATGGCGTGTGTGAGTTAGAAGTATGGAGTACACTGTGCAAGATCTATGACCTCTCACCTGTCCAAACTTCTGGTAGATGACTCCGAATTTGAAGGTGTTGTTCACCTCGTGTTCGTCGTAAGCCACCATCAACTGGGATCCCTGTGCGAACACAAAAACCACAATGTCCTACTTACTCACTTGTTACACGCTTTCTTCTCGCTGTGGTAGTTCGGAAAACATGTTTTCCCGTTCTCCAACATGTCTCCGGGGCGGGTTTATTGCTTGAGGCTGACACGCGACACACAGTCACGGCCTCTCAGCGAAGGCGCTGAACTCGCCGTTGCCTCTTGCAGACTGAGACACAGATGGTTTTATTTATTTATTTATTTTTCCTCTCCTGAGGCAGAGGCTGAAAGCATGCTCCATCACACTCCTCCCGTCTGGCTCACAGGAGGAGAAACAGATCCGTCATGTCCATTTTAGGAAGTTGCTGCTTTTGAATAATATACTTACTGAGCAGAGCAGATGTTAGGAGGGTTAAAATGTGATAAGTTGTGGGCTATTAGTTGGCCGGGGAGAGATGCTGTAGCATTAGCGCTTTCAATGGTGAAGTGCGCCCTTGTCGCTCCGCAGAAGCAGACAAGAGAAGGTAACTCATGTCACCTTGAATGAATAAATGTATAACAAGGCGAGAGGAGATGAGGTCAGACTGGTTGCAATGAGGCTGCGACGTGGGACACAAGGAACACAGGAACAACTCACCCGGGGGTAGAGGCCGGGGTTGAACTTCAGCCCCGTGGCATCGTCACACAGAAGCTGAGAGAAGAAAAAAGACAAATTTAATTATCAATTTTCATCTAACGAGACCAACTTAAACAAAAGTAGACCAATTGGGCGTAAACCAGTCCAATCTGGCAACACTGGATACAGAAGGGAATAGTTATTTTTTGAGTTATGCACAAGCTTAATTAGATGGTCAATTAAAATATGTATTTACATCTAAAAAATATTTGCTCGACATACATCCTGGGTTTGTCACTACAAAATGAGCCTCAAGCATGATAATAACTGTTGGGAGAGGAGAGCTTATGAAAGTTTGATCAAACTACTGTCACAATCTTCACAGCGGTGTGTTTTTAGGAGACAATTCTCTCCCAGCATCCGTATAATCAAACACGCATTATAGGACTAACTATTACCAAGGGAACTTTTATGACGTTCGGTTTCCTTTTTTTTTTTAGGGGAAATTAACAGGAAGTGAATATTTATAGGAAGTAATATACTTTATTGATTGATCTGATTTTACTTGTAATAAAACTACTTTGTTGATTTGCTTTAATACATATGCATTTGATGCATTCTTCTTTTTTTGACGTGTTGGAAAAGTTAAATAAATTTAAAAAAAACTCCCGTGCTGTTGTGGAAGGATTTAATGATGAGTGATTGAGATCAGTAAGCTGCTGAAAAAATAATGTCCTTCTCCTTCAAGCTCCCTCTCATCCATGTATCAAATCTTCAGCTGCATTAATTATGTTTAGATGTTACCCTGAAAAAATGAATTTGTTTAAACCGTGTGCACTTTTAAACCCTTACCTTGGCAATCTGCGGCACACTGGGCAGCTGGTTGATGCCCGCTAAAGAGATCCTGTCGTGGACGGTTTTGATCCTCGACCTGCAACAGAACAAGAAGAGGAGCTCTGCTGGTCACACTGTCCACATATTTATTCCATCAAAGAGATTTCTTAGCTTTTTGTTAATCCTTGTTTATAAGCAATTAGGTGGTATTAGTTATGATCACGAGTCTATAGTCTAAAAGTAAAAGAGATAAGAGTAAAACGATAGCAGCTAGTGATGGACTGATAGATACACAATGTAGTGATAGTGGCGATATTATCGCCGTCGACTGTCAAAGGAGGAGATTAGTCATCACCTGGCCACCGGCCCCCACTGCGGTGCCCACAATTGCTAATCGACAACATGGCGTCACTTCATTGTCTTTCTGTTGATAAAAACATCACCAACTGTGATAATGGGAGCAGAGCTGTTTTCTTACGGGGCCACAGATCTATTCAGAGGTAATCGTGACAAAGGAAAAGCTGCAACAAAAGACAAAGGAGGAGGAGGGAGCCTGTTTCAGGGAGAGAGGCTGTGTTGCTCTTTCGGTTGGTTTGTTAGATGGTCATGAATGTTGGTCGTGAAGGATTAATCCTCTTAAGAATTCCTCCAACTTTTACTCAAGTGCCATTAAGATATATTAACATTTGGGGGTTTAGATTGTAATGTTTCTACAACTATTGCATGGATTGCAATACTTTGGTTTTTTCGACCACATACCACACGATCCAACCCAGAAGCTTCAGCTTCGTCTTTATTGTTGATAAGCAAATGTTGGCACGCTAACACGCCAAAACTAGGTCAACATGGTAAACATTAAACCTGCTTCATATCAGCATTGTCCTTGTGAGGATGCCGACGTTAGCATTTAGCTCACTGTAGAGCCTCGAGTGTCTGTAGACTCCTAATCCTGTAATTGTCATTAGTAGACACAAAGAACATCCGGACAAATCAGATAGAATACCTGAGCATGATGCGTAGGAACTCCTGTCCCTCGGCCTCCTCGTGTTTCAGAGACATGATGAGGTGGCCTATGCTGCTGCCGGTGCAGTAATAGTTCATGTGTTCCTGGATGTGGGAATGTAGAAAAGAGGTTGTGTGAGAGAGAGAGACAGTCTTCCTCTGCTAAACACACGGCGACGCTGACATTAACACACACACGCGCTCACCTTGCCTAGGAAGTGCTTGCGGTAGGCACGGGCTGTGCTGTTACACTCCAGGCGGTAGCTGTGCCCCCCACCGGGGCTGATGCCCTCTCCTCCCTCCTCCTCATCCTCACAGAAACTGGACTCTGAGGAGGACGGGGTCCCGGCTGGTGCTTCCACGTCCTCGATCCAGTAACCCCCGAACTGTGGCAGGATCACCTGGGGGTACGGACCACCTTTCTCCAGGACCTTGCACAGAGGAGCAGGTAGGAAGGCAGTGAGGTGTGAAAGCAATAAAATGTGACAAAATATAAGAGTTCTGGGGGGCAAGCACTGTTCTCCAGAACTGCACTTATGTCATAAAAATAAATCCAAAAGTAGTTCTTTAAATGTATTATCTATTGTTGGAAACACTCCCAGCTAGTGGCTCCACATGAGCAGGGTGTAAATGTGTGTTATGAGAGGGAGAAGTGACTCACATCTTCTATCCGTGGGTAGGGGATGTAGTCATCCTGTCGAATAGAGGACACACACCGTTAACGAGTCTAAATTTAACACGTGTGAACTCCACTGACTTTCAGCACAACGATACAGTTTACGAGCGCAGTCACAAACACACAGCAACAGAGAGGTAACCACAACTTGTCACGCCAAAATGGACTCGCAGGTGATGATGCAACAGCCCGAAATGCACAGTCATCAGCAAACATTGATGAGGTCGCGTCACCCCTTGATGATGTCAGAGCCGCTTTTGATTTTCGGCAGCCCCTGGGGGTGGGGGTGGGGGTGGGGGGGTGGGGGTGGGGGTGGGGGGGGGGGTGTCGAAGAGCTGTTTGCGAGCCTGTGGTCGTTTGGCAGTCTGCTAGCGTAGCACAGCTCCGGCAGATGACCTCTAAAATACTGCTGAGGCCCGTCTGCACCACTGAAGGAACAGTGCTACGGACAGCCAGTCATTTAAATTTAGGCAGCAGCGGGAGGCAGGTTACTGGCAGTTCAGAGAGGATCAATTGACAGTTGGAGTTAATTCAACTTATAATCAATCAGATCAGGAGGCTATTGATTTTGTACATTAAAAGCCCGAAGAAAAATTTGAAAAGCGCTCACAGAAGGGGGGGTGGGGGTGGGGGGGTCAGAATCTTTCGTAGGCTGACAGATGAGACAAGAAAAAAACCCACACAGCAAATCATGATGAAGCAGTGATGAAGAGAAACATGCAGAGACATAATAACACAAACGGGTCAGAAGTGTTTCAAGTGTGTGTGTATGTGTGTGTGTGTGTGTGTGTGTGTGTGGTGTGTGTGTGTACGGTGTCTGGTCACACCTTCCTTCTTTTGGGCTCTTCAGCTTTCGGGACCTAATTAGTGTCCGTGCGCAGCATGAGGACGGAAAAGCACAAGGATAAAAAAATAAATAATAAAAAAAAATAAAGCAAGTTTTGTTTGTTTATTGTGCATTTTTTTTTAAAACTGTGTCGGAACATCGCACATCTCCCTGTCTCTGTTGCAAATATGACAACTGAATGAGTCACACATGCTAATTCACTTTCCTTTCCTTTCCTGCACGCGCGCACACACACACACACACACACACACACACACACACACACACACACACACACACACACACACACACACACACACACACACACACACACACACACACACACACACACACACACACACACACACACACACACACACACACACACACACACACACACACACACACACACACACACACACACACGCGCTTAGTCATCTCTCTCAACGGAGCCTCCAGACATAGTAAGAGTCCCTTTTTCCTCATTACCTTTTCGCGGGACACAGTGAGACGCAGTGTTTTGTATAAATACATATTTATATATATATATACACATATTTATATATATATATATATATATATATATATATATTTATATATATATATATATACATATTTATATATATATATATATATATATATATATATATATATATATATATATATATATATATATGCAGATATAAAAGCCAATCTAGTAGACACAAAGTAAATTGGCCAATTATGGTACAGGCCCAGTGGAACATCTTGTCTCCATGACTGAGCAAGTGCAAGGATTCAGAGTGCTGCACATACACACCACGACCATCACTTCTAGTGCCACCAATCATACCACGAATACATTGAACAGTACAAGTACGGACTTGTGGAGAGAGAGACACACGCACACACACACACACACACACACACACACACACACACACACACACACATACACTTCTCCGCCTGGTCTGTAGTGGGCGTGTGTCTGAGTGCATATTGATGGGGCAGCTGTTACACTCACGGGGGAGTCATTGTCAACAATACGAGACTGATCACAAAGACGCTCTGGAGAGGCTTTAATTTTCAGTCAAAGATGACGAGAGAGAGAGACAAAGGAGGAGGGAGGAGGCCGAGGCGGAAAAGAGCGGAAGTTAGATGATGAAGAAGAAAGGAGGAGAAAAAGAAAGAGACGGGAATCAGAAAGGTGACCTTCATCAGCACCATCCAGACACACTTTGAGCGCTGAGTCAGAGCTCAAGAGAGCAGGTCGATGCACCCTGAGTGTCAGAAGATGGATATGGTGCACAGTTTCTCTGTGTGTGTGTGTGTGTGTGTGTGTGTGTACGGCATGTGAGAGTCGTTGATCATCGGGCTGCATTGACTGACTGTCATCAACCAGTCACACTTTCCAAATAACTCTACTGATGTCTTCACTCAGCCGGTACTTCTGTATCTCCCAAAGCATCTTTCTACTTTTCCCCTTCAGTGTTATTAAGGAGAAACCATGATTCACAGTAGATACGGGGAGAAGGAATATAAGAATATATATATAAGAATATAAGATTGATTCTCAAAAATACCGTGGTTCATTTTGTGTTGTGCGTGTTTAATGTTGCAGGTACTCTGAGAAATGCACATGCAGATAGATCCTACTGTTTCTTTTTCTTACTCAGCTTTTATACAAAGGACAGTTTTCCTGAAAATTATATTTTTAGAAAATGCAATTATTTCGCCTTCGGAATCGCAATATATTGCCGTTTATTGAATCGTAACCCTTGTATCATGATACATATTGTATTGCCAAATCCTTGCCAGGGCACATCCCTCGTCGGGGCCTCGTTCTTACAAATCACAAGAACGTGTTGGTTCTAACTCTCCTGTCTGTGGCATTCAAGACTATTTACTAATTCGAAAGTTACATCTTTATTGTTATTACGTTTAATGCAATGTTGGCTTTGATCACTACTTTTTGGGTAGTTCCTTTCAGGGACTTGTTCCTTCACAGCTGTATGTATAAGCTGCATAACAGTGAGGGTCCATATATTCTCAACTGTTGAACGTTTCCAGGGACTAGACCTGATACGACTACTAATTCACACATTTTAGAGATCTCTTTGTAAATCATAAATCAATCTTTCCACATTATAGACCTGCAAAAAGTATTTGGCCACTTGTTCCTTCTTCTCTGCCTTTCATTTCTCCTCACATCTTCTTCTTCCTCCTCCTCCTCCACCTCCTCCACCTTTTTATATCCCCATCTGTCCTCAGACCACTTAAAGCTTGTGTCCTTACAGGCCTCAAAAAGAGTGCACAGATAAGTGTCATACAGAGAGAGAGAGAAAGACTTTATAAAAAATCAATACATTGAATGAATTCCACACAGAGAAAGAGAAAACCAGTTCTCGTGCTATTCTTCTCTGGCCCCCAGCATGCCCATTATCCAATCTGAGCAAACAGACTGAACCCAGCGGGCCGCCCCCACTGATGGAGACGTCAATGTCTGTCACATCCGTGTATATGTTAAATCTGGCTGTGGACAAAGACAAAGACACCATCTCTCACAGTAGGTTCATGTTCTTGTTTTAATTTCACCCAGAACAAGAATTCTCCCGTTGGCACAAACGTGCCCCGCCACACACCGCACAACTTTTAGTCAAAGAGAGTAAGAAATAGAAGCGGTGAAATAAGGTCCAGATAAGAGGAAGGAAAACTGGATTCACAGGGAAGAATTAATGAGAATTGCATACCTGCATCCTCTCCAGCATATCGAAGAACTCTGCGGACTGAAAGAGAGGAAGATTACAAAACACGTAAAAAAAACAAGAAAACATCCCACCGCTTAACTTTGACTTTCAGAGCACCGCCAACATCTTCTGACACCAAAACACACATTTAGTCACTCCAAAAGCAGAGTTGTTGCCCTTAAGTTGACTCTAATTCAAACCAACACCAACAATTGTCTGAATGTAAAGGTCTTACATCTGTAACATTGGCAGCAGATCTCGCTGGCAGGCTGATTCTCCATCACAGTATATACAGTATACTTAGCCGTGTCAAGTGGGCAGGGCAGAGACGTCCAGCCTCTCACACACACACACACATGCGCACACACTGATAAGCAACCCACTTCCTCAGAAAGAAACACACGCATGCATCAATAAGTGCATTCACACGCCTCTGTCCCCAGGGCGTCCACCTCGACACATCACAAACACACTGTGGCTGTGATAATGGTCCATGTGCCCATGTACGTAGAGACTGTGCAGGGTGGTTCAGGCTATGCAAGGGCATGTGCACACGCACACACACACACACACACACACACACACACACACACACACACACACACGCACGCACACGAGAAGTCAATTTATGGCAGCGAATTAGACATCCTGTTAAAAAAAGATGTGTGGTTTAAAGGAAGGAAATTGCACCCACAAAAATAGTCTACGGGAGCAGCGCTGTGCTTCCTCTTTAAACCGCTCCCACAACAGAAACCTGCGGTTGAACCATGATGCAACCAATGCAAAAAAAGACCCGTTACATTGATATAAATATCAACTATGACCTGCTTCAAATGACTTCGACAGCCAATAACACGCACTAACGTGCACTATCACGCTGCTTATGAAGTCTAGGTGCTGCACACTCAGTCGTGTCATAAAATACAAAAACAAGAGAAACCAGGAAATGAACGCCTTACCAATAACCTGTCGCTGCTTCACCAGGAAACTCTGGAAAAGTGTTTTACAGCCGTTTAGAGGACTGTAATACATTCTAATGATATTCTCTACACTGGCAATCTGCACTTATCACTTACCACTCCCAATGCTGAACTGAAACACACACACACACAGACACACAGAGAGCTTGCCAAGCAGTTAATATTAACTAGTTAAAGGTCTTGTACGCTGATACAGAGCTGTGAGATGGACCCCAGACAATAAGCACACATGTCTACATCTGTCCGAGAGCACTGTTGGCAGTCAGCGCTCTCGGCACATGTTATTGTGAGTTATGTCTGCGCGGTGTAACGGTTACTGGGATCACGTGAGGGTGGCCCGAGAGGAGAGGAAGGTGTATCGCTTTTCCTGGAGTCCAGTCGCGCTGGCACCGTCTGCGTGGGATCCTGCAGTGCCGACGGCGTGTTCAATCATCGTCTCCGTTCCCTGCAGCCAGCAGACAAAAAGAGCGAGGACACGGGACACTTATTTGTCCCCTCTGCAACGCCGTCAATCTAAAACAGGACCCACGTTTCTGTTTTGTCCTGGCACTTTGTTCTGTCTCCTTTATCCGAGCGTCTCATTATGCAAATCTCTCCCCTCCCCTCACGCTCCACCGTCTTTCTATTCCGTCCTGGTCATGATTCCTTTTCTCTCACTCTTTCTCCTCCTTCCCGTCTCTTTGTGTGTCTCCATCTAGCCCGGCAACAACATCTGCATTTCTGATCTCCCGTGGCAACCCGCTCGGGCCATCACATGGCTCCAGGCAGATTAATTCGGCTGCCGGACTGAGTGACAAACTTGTTGCATGCTAGCATTCACACATATTCATGGGAAGACATGGACACACATGCACATTGACAGCAATGACGATAAGTCACAGACGGGCGCAGCGGCCACCTTGTCTCATCGGGATTAAAAGGGCCTTTACAGATTTTAACTTTAGATACAATAAGTCCTATGTGATAATGGGGACAATCTTACATTTGCAAGGCGGTTGGAGGTGGTGTGAGTTTCTTTGAACCTCTTTTTAGTCCAACTGGCATGCGAGCAACAGGTGTCACACTCTCATTATATCCACAACGGCCACGTGTTGTTTCCAGTCGAGTGCTGTTCAGTTCAGTTTGAGACAGCCTTGTTGAAAATATCCAAAGGCAGAGTTGTCCTCCATCCACAGGCTCTGCTCTCCTGCCTACATCACAACTCCTTCTCTGGGTCAGAAAAGGGTGATTGGGTGGATGAAGGGATGCGCCTGAGCCAGCAGCTCTACAGCTCTCTGCAGCTATCAGATGTACAGTAGGACCAAAAACCCCCTCATAGCACCTTTATAGCACAGCTCTGTCGGATACCTGGAACACTGGTTGACATCTGCATTTGATACATCAGTCAATACTGTTTTTGGCCCGGTCTCTAGGTTACGAAATACTGTTGTGAAACACTTCACATGTGGGTGTAAATCCGCTATAAATACCACGTAAAAAAAACAAACAGTAAAAGTTCCAGAGATGCCGCTGTTCCCCTGCCAGCTTTTTCTCAAACTAAACGCATTAACTGTCGAGTTCAGCAGACAGTATCCCCGATGTTGTGTTTACACGGCAATCAGCGGGCCTCTGCTGAGCAGTTAAGTGCTGAAAGGAAGACATTTACAGAGATAATTGTTCAATGCTGAGTAAGTTGCTTCTCGAATTAAATGGAAAATTGATGCTTCCACACAAAACAACACACACGTTGGTCAGAAAACACATCAAATTGTTCCCAGTAGCGGACTGCCTTGGTGGGTATAGACTTACCTCAGCGTTAGCTGCTAAGTCATCTCAGCCCTCGGATGTGTCTGTCTCTGCCTTCCTCGGAGTCTCATCTCTTCTTCTACATTTACAAAGATATTGCTCTCTCCCTCGCTTTAAATGTGTGTTTAACCGTTTAACGCCTAAAGCTGAAACAGGAAAGTCAAGTCACGAGTCTTGAGTCTACACAGAACAGGTTGTTCCATTGTGCACGTGTCAAAACAACACAGACACACACACACACACACACACACACACACACACACACACACACACTACAATACAGTATGTGTAATTAAAGTGTAATTACTACATCTGAGGACTTTCCGTTCACTCATTTATCCCCTCAGCCTAATTTAGCCCCGTCTACTACTGTATATGTTTACTCATTATGTTTTAACCACTGAAAGAGTAAAGAGTAAAAGAAAGACACAATGTCCTCACAAAGAACATAATTGTGGTGCACAATACAGCTCTAGTACCATGCTGCAGTCTGTGTGCGTCTTCCCAGGAGAGTCGTCTTCGTGGCCTCTGTATTCGAAGCAGCAATGTCAATAACTAAGCTGCGTAGCAACCACATGTCGTCTGTGCAATCAGATTTTAATAATTTTTTCATTTATGAGTAGTGCATTATTGTTTTTGAGAAAGCAATTGTAGCCTAGTAACAAAAGCAATGCGTAAATGTATTTTAGATTTTTTTTAATTTGGTTTTATTTGTTTAAATTATGTCTTCAATCCAATGCACTGACAAACACAATCACAAATGCAGTAAAATGTGGCTGTTGCAGGACTGTAATAATAAATAATGATGGTACTTCCCTGCTAGACTTTTGGGGGTCACGCGCTGCTTTCATTGTAATAAATAGTTAGCGACACTGGCGTGTGTTTTTCAGTTAGATTATTTTTTTTAAATAGGAGCTTACTGTTGCTGGTTTCTCTCCTGTTGCACACCAGGCTTTAAAAGTTGAGGCTGCACATCATGGATACGTGTGTTAAACAAACAAAGCAGCCCAAAGTTAAATGGTCTTGTGATGCATTTGATGTGCACTGTGATCACGGGAAATTATAAACGTCATAACTTCTTTCCCAGTCCTGATGATGCATATTTGACTCACTCTAGCTCACAGCAAAATTGTGGGTTATGGATTAATAATTACCAGAAAACAGCAGCCACACGTCAACATATTTTCTTTCATATATATTAAGGTGTTTACCACATTTGTACATCATCACTCTGTCTGACCATCTGTCCGTCCTTCCTGTGCTCTCTCCCTCTGTGTTCGCAGATTCAATAACGATGGCTTCAGTTCAAGGTGACACGCTGCAGCAAGTGTCTCCCCCTCTTGCAGGAGCCGTCATCCATTTCATGTACATCACGCTGCTAATCTGCCGGCCTGCAAAAATGTAGCCTCTCTTTTATCATGCTGGTGAGATAGATTACTTTTTTTTTTAACGTTTCAGCCGCAGAACAAGTGCAATGCAGGGTGAGTAATGGATATAAAATATACATCAACACCCTCACATTCTCACATGAATAATAATTTAAAAAAAACTCTCTCTGTAAAAATACGCAGCACTATCATGTCACGACCACATGAATGAGTGTGACGCTACCTGAGGAAGAGGACTCTCTACAGTCTGATGGATTTAATTTGTATTCATGTTGCGTTTGTTTTTTTTTCTTTCTTCAATTTGCCGAGTCACAGCTCCGGCCAACGTTTCATTTGATGACATCGTTTGAATAGAACTTCACACTTTGGGGTCAAGATAGCAACCGAGAATAAAGCTTTCCAACTTTCTCCAACTACTGTAATCCGTCATGAACGAAGGTTACACTTTTGTAAATGGCAAATGGACGTTTTTCTAGTCTTCCGACCTCTCAAAGCACTTTAACACTACATGACATAATTCACCCATTCACAGCTATTCACACCTTGATGGGAGGAGCTACCATGCAAGGTGACACCTGACCCATCAGGACTATCTGCTAAGGGAGCAATTTTTGGGTTAAGTGTCTTGCCCAGGGAAACATCGACATGGGCTAGCGGAGCCGGGGAATCGAACCACCGATCCTCCGATTGAAGGACGACCCTGCTCACCACTGAGCCACAGTCGCCCCCCCCCCCCCCCCCCCCCACCCCTTCTATAAATCACAGACGGAGCCCTCCACTGGACCCAACGGAACATTTTCATCAGCCTCACTGGCCAATCAGGATGCGTCAACCCGGATATGTGCACACCCCGAGGTATACGAGGTAGCACACACCGATGTTAAGCTATCCTACACCCTCCGTAAGAGCAGAGGGCTCTGCCCGTACTTATAGAACCAGGATTACAAGATCGTAACTTTCGTTCTCAATCACACAGGCTGAGGACAAAGATGTTACTTTCCTTCACATGCAGTGATGTGTCATGTCAACCTTAAAGTGTCTTGACACTGCAGTTTGTCATCGTCTCTGAACAGCTTTGCTTGCTAAATGGATTTCTCAATGAGGATGATTACGATCAATAGATTGTCTAATGGGCCTGAAGGTCTAAAGGGCATGACAAGTCTGTAAATCAATATCTAAAAATGTGTTTGTGTGTGTGTGTGCACATGTATGTCCCGACATTATGCGTGCACATTAATGCGTGGTGCTTCCTACCTTCATGTTGGGCGGTGCAGTGCGGGGCGGTGAGGGGGGGCATTCTCCCAGAGGGACGTTGGAAATGTTCAGCAGCTCCTGTTTCCTGGAGAGAGGAGGTCAAAATTAGGAGTAAGCAAGATTGATTTATGTTTACCGAAATGTTCCAGATTGTATAAAAGGTCACGGGTCCTCCTTTCAATGTCAAAAACACTTCGACAGTAATTTGATGAGGAGGCCGGCTGATGAACTGTGCCTCCCTTTAAGTGTGGAGAACGTTATTCCCCCTCTGATAAATGTCTTGTGTACATATCTTATTTATGGCTTGCTGGTCACTCGCCATTAGCGAATAATTGTAAAAAGGCATTTTTCATGATTTTTTTAATTGCCATGTGTCACATGTCTTCCTTTTGAGTAACTTAGATACATGGAGAAAATGAAGGAACATTTTGTAGATATAATTCCTCTGAAGAGACAAAATACAAAAGATAATTGATCCTGCTTACAATTCCTGTCTTTGTAACTCTTTTAAAACAAAACAAAAGAGTACATTGCATCACGAGGCATAATTAAGAAGCGCACGAGTGCTACATTATCGAGCCTATTTCACGAAGAATGACTTTTATTGTCGCAATAATTCAGGGTTTTAAAGTGAGCCTGTTGGAAATCGGGGGCGAAGTGTCAGATGGCTCTCTGCTCTTTTCATTTGCTCTCTGGAGGCTGTCGAGGAGACGAGGAGAAGTCCTTTGGTGCTTGAAGCCTCATCTCCTCTCCTGGGCACTTTTCCCTCCCCCCTGTGCAGTGAACTCAGAAGCATGAGTGCACATTAATGATCCCAGATGTGAAAGGTTGAGTTGTCACTGGGAGACAGCCAGAAGATTGGCTCCACCACAGAAACCTGGCACATTTGGATAAAACCCAGCGGTTTATCATTGGAGCATTTTCCCGAGGTGATACCCGTGGTGGTGATGGACACCTCTCGTGCACGATCGGCATCAAGAGGGTTTACAAAGGAATAAAGAGGGACAAAAGAGCACCGCTGTGCTAAACCCGCTCCCACTCTTCTGCAGAAAGCACTTAAGACCACATTTTCTCCACCAACCTATAAAACATGTTGGATGTGAAGTGGTAGTCGTATAAAGCCGAAATCTGATCCCATAACCACATGATGTGCAAGCCTTTTAACTTCATGTAAAATTCAATTCTTATTTTAATACTGACCAACAGGAGCCCATATCAGGTTTTATATTGTATGTCCTAATGGACACAACACATTGAAGTAAAGTAGTAAAGTAATAGTAAAACAAAACCTGTATCACTTTAACTTGAAGGACAAGACACGTTTTAACTAATGTGAAATGTATATGCCTCTTATCTCCTTTCATTAGCGTCTCCTTCTCCATTCTATGATGTAGCCCTTTCAAGTAGTAGTGAGTACAAACACATTCACAGTTATACAATAAGATGAGGAGGTAAAAAACAGTTTCTACCCCGATGCTACGTCGAATTGAATCTACAACAGTCTTTGGAGTTGACTGTCATAGCCTCTTAATATCTACCTGAGGCTCAAAGAGGCCCAAACAAAGCACGCCAGAGCCCTGATTCCTCTTATGGGAAAAACAGCTCTTTCCACAGGTTCTGCTTCCACACAATGCACCACTATTTTCCCCCTCTGTTTAATGTGTGCTAGTACAAGGTAGCCAAGTGTGGACAGTGTTTGAATGAGCATCTTAAGTCAAGACAAACCAGGAGGGTTGAAAAAAACAAAAACGTGTTTTTGCTGGACATTGTTCTCTTCCGCCTGGGGTAAGCAGGACATTCCCCTGCTGACATGTAAAAAGGAACAGCTGGTTAGGACACTGTCCTTAGGATCTCTATACAGCGGCCCGGTATTGGAGGACACCGTTCTTTCTGTATCACACACTCACTCACACCTGCACACAGACAGATGCTGTTACCAGCAAGAGGGAAAGACGAGGAGCTGCTGTCCTTGCAGCCTGCACTGTCTCCGTAGTGATGAAACAACAGCTATGTCACAGCTACTGACTCCCACCCAGGTAGGGAGGGAGGGAACTCACATACTGGGACAGCAGGAGGGATGAAGCAAAAGAAACAATTTGGGAAGAGCAGGTCACGGAGAAAGTGAGTCACTAGAGGGAACAGAGGAAAGAGGGTCGTGCGGTTCATTGCATCATCGAATGACTCAGTATTCTGAGGAAATATGTTTTTTTTCGGCACCTCAAAATTTGCCAATAATGACAGCCGACGTAGAAGGTAGCGTGTCTCTTACTGTATGTAAAAAGGTAGAAAGTAAGAGTGTGACGGATGGGAGTGCAGCACATCAGGCTTTCACAGAGCTCTAAACAAAGATGGTGGCCAGAAATGGCATGTGTCCTTTCTGAAATGTGTATAATGTGAACCAAAATTCAGATGATTTACCGGTTATAGTTCTCTTTATTGTTACTTCATTTTCGTTGCATTACGTCTTTCTTGGCCACCATCTTTGATTGGATTAGGAAAGGAGTCGTCACTTGGTAAATGGGTTAAAAGTATTTTTTATATATATATATATATATATATGCAGCAGATGGAATATTACTTTTCAAATCATTTTGTTGGCCAAAACAGAAAAAAAAAAAAATCCAAATGCTGACTGAACGTGGGACCAATGGGGGCACAGCAATGAGATACAAAGCACGATGACACAGAGGTATCGCGCTGCAAGAGCCGCTCTGTGTCATCAATTTCAGCTCTGGCTTAATGGATGAATCGGCGATTTTTGATTGGATGTTTTTTTCATCAGTTCTGTTCTGTTGACACGTTCGATGTTGGCATCGTGGAAATGAAATCACAAGGTCAAATTGCATCCAGAGCTCGGGCTCCGGACTGACACAAACATTGCGTCCGCCCGACGCTTCTCAGTGATACAGAGTGCGGCGGTTGCCACACAATTACAGTAAATACTGGCTGCGGGGAACATGCAGCTGTGTGTGTGTTCGTGTGACCCTTTTTTTTTTCTGGCTACAGGCGCTCTGCCAAGAAAAGGGAAGTCACCTCGGAAAAAAGTCATTAATCCACGACAATAAAAGGTCTTTAAAAGGATTTTAGGGAAAATGCTGTTGTTGGATACATTTACCCGAGTGAATGAATGAAGTGCAACTTCACTCAAGCCTCCGGCACCTCGAGCTAAGATTGAGTGGTTGTAAATCTGCGAGGCGAAAATAGGGCAGATCGTGCCCCACATTTACATCCAAACTAGTACAAGATGTACCTTTCTCCCGCATGTCTGTAATCCTGCGTGCGTTTGGCTGCAGCTAATTATCGTTGATTCACCAGTAATTACATCTACACAGTCATCATGTTTATCTAATGATGCCAGTGATGCACGTGTGTGTGTGTGTGTGTGTGTGTGAGAGAGAGAGACAGACACAGATAAAGAGAGAGATGGTAATACATCTCCGTTATTTCATGTATTGATCACACCCTTGAGACAAGATTAGGACATCAGGCACAGGCCGGGACGCAGGGAGGGAAAGAGTGTGTGAGTAAAAAGAGAAAAAAAAGGGGAGGGGGGAGGAAGGGTACAATACCTCCACACATGCCCACTAGACTGACTGATCACAGGAAGAGGAGATAGGGAGATGAAAACAGGAAATCAAGGTGACTGTGGGTGCAGAGGGGATAGGAATAAAAAAAAAGAAAAAACAGAAACAGAATGACACAAGAGGGTGAACGGCGGGTCTCGGATATGAATCCTCTCCCTGGGGGGACTTACTGCGCACTCTGGTTTCCAGTTGGGTTTAGTATTTGTTGACGAAACTTGATAAGGGAGCCTGATCCTCATGCCAATTGGTGAATTACACAACTGATGGTTTCTCTAATGGAGTTAATACAACAGTAATTGGAGACAGAGGGAAAAAGGAGAACGATGAGGGGTCGTGCAGAGGCGGAGAGCACGGATGGCAGGACCCGTCAATCCTGATGTGTATTGTAGGAGGCTGTTAATGAAAAAAGACGTCGCGCAGCGAGATCCTGCGCGACGTCACATATTTGACGTGACAGTTACAGCTCTGATAATCACTTTAAGGGGCTGATGCTACAGGAGGCACGGAGGGAAGGTGATGCCCGTTGCTTTATATAACCAACGTTAATTAAGTTACGAGTGTGAACACGTCGGACGGAAGATATAAGTGGGATTAATGAAGGCTGTTGATTGGCTCAGTGTATGTTTGCAACCATGAACAAGGGGAACAACTGGATGGATTGTGCATACAATTTGTTCCAGACATGTAAGCTCCCCTGAGGGTGCGTTGTTCTAACCTTTGGGGATCACTAAACTTTTCCATCAATCAATACAAGACAATGTTTTATGACCAAACGCCTCAAGAAATAATGACATTTCCATGACTCTGATTTTAAAGATGTGAAAATGACCATTTTGCCACCTTTAAAAGACTGTATATTAGAAATGGATGTCTTCGAGAACAGGGACACATTTCCATACTGGACGACGCCTTGGCAGCAACCTGTCAATCACAAGGTAGCCACTCCTTAAAGCATACCCTGCTTTATGGTCCATTTGACTCTAAATGGAACCACCATTTCCTGAATGAACCCCCCCTTGCTGTCCACTAGGGCGCAATGGTTTCACTATTCAGAGCTGGTCCCATTTATAGGAATAGACAAAAAAGCATGTGTGCACGAAGGCGTTGCTACCTTGTGATTGACTGGTCGCCACCTCAGGTCTGGGTGTTGTGCTTGTTTTTGTCTTGGAACTCAGTTCTCAGTTCACAAAAGTTGATTGTAACCTTTTTTGGTGGCCTAACAATGTCTTATCCAGCGTTTCTTTGTTCTTCGTTCCACCCTCTCGGATCAATTTTGGACAGCCATTTCCAAAGCACTAATCCTATCCCAGCTGACATTGGGCAAAGGCAGGGTTCACCCTGGACAGAGTTTATCGCAGGGCACATATAGAGACAGACACCCATCCTGCTCACACCTACGAGCAATTTGGAGTCCAATTAACCTGAGCTGAACAATAAACTGAACTGGACTGATCACACTCATGCACTTTATAAAAAAAGGACAGAGCAGACTCTATCTGCTGAGGAGAGTTGGGACCTTTTTTTCGACTCTGTGATGGCATCAGCCATCTTCTATGGAGATGGTCTGCTGGAGCAGCAGCATCTCCACAGCCGACAGGAAGAGATTAAACGTACTGTTTCTATTGCTTGTTTATAATACTTGTTTTGATCTTGTTTCTTATTTACTACGTCTATTGTTTGAACTTTTACCCACTGCACCGTGCAGCCCATATGTGGAATTGGTAATGAATAAAAATGATTAAGTACTCGTATCTAAAAGAATACACAATCTAAAAGTCTGTTTTTTTAAAGAGCACATTGACAGTCTATTAGAGAGTAGTGAATCAGTACATTTTGGACAAAGCCTTAGTCTGGTTTTGGGGCTTTTTTTTAAAGCAAAACTATAACTTTAGATAATCTGTTACATTGGAAAGTACATCCCATCTCTTAATGGTCTTCAGGCAGCAGTTTAAATCACTTTGTCTGACGTCTTTCCTTTATGTCTTCCTCTACGATCCATACGCCTATCCTGGTTACCAAGTCCGCTCCGCATATAGAGGTAAGAAATGGATGTGTGAGTCATTCAGCTGCCCAACAGGGGAGTACAGGCATCTCAGATATGTGCAGAAATGCGCAGAGGTCAGGGGAGCAATAATTAGGAGGCAACTGCCCTCCGAGTTACCGGCTGTTTCCTGTGGGAACGCCAAGCCTCGCCCTCTCTCTCGCCTACTGAGATATGAATAGATACAAAGATGACAGCAGCCAGGAGAGGTGACTGTCCAGCAAGACAACCTGAAACACTCATTATCAACAACAGGAAGAAGAGAGACATCCCTACTCTTAGAAATGAATTATATTTGTTAAAACTACTAGTCCTTCAAATACAGAGGTGGAGAAAGAGGAAGCAAATAACCTTTTTAATGTTGCTGCTCTGCTGATAGAGTAGAAGAAAGGATATGGATTCTGTGTGTGTGTGTGTGTGTGTGTGTGCTTTGTTGCAGGTACAAAAAACACCATATTTACATTATACACAGCATCACATAGGCACACACACCGCCACACTGTTTTGGCCACTGACTCATAACCGTATGGTATTTAGTTTTTATTTCCAAAAGGTTTTCGGTGTCAGTTGATCAGATCTGCAGTGTTTCGTTCTACCCCAGATTTGTGGCGCCACTCCATTGACTTGTGACTAGTCGGGCTATTTCTCTTTTTAAAATACATTTTAAACTCTGGAATATGCTTCCTGCCACCCCTGAGTACGTCAGTGCCCCCATTGGCCCAGTCAATACAAATCAGACATGACACTTCTCTCTCTCCTCCCCGCTCAATTATTTCTGTAATTAATCCAAGCGGTGGACTAAACCGACACCAGTGAAGCCCTCGCCCTCTCCAGGCACACACACACAGTCTCACCCTAGGAACCACATGAGTGTGTGTGTGTGTGTGTTCCTCCCCAAGAAACAGGGTTAATTATACTGCAGTGAGCAGAGTTACCCTGGGTGATACTCTGACGGTTCACTGTAACATTTAACATAACAGCTACCGCGGCCAATTGACTGACTTAAACACTGACTTTGAGGATCAACAACAGGCTAAATGACCAGCTTCTCTGACACGTGCACACTGCATCCCTGACACTGGATTCACATTCCCACGCAAAGAGAAAACACCCCCGAGCTGGGGAAAGGTTACGTACCGCAGCTTTTGTCTTACCTTTGAAATGTCAGTGTTGTTTTGTGCCTCGCTGCACAAATGGTGCCAAGAGACCTTTGATAGACATTTACCTGTACGCACTTCCCACCAGCAGGGAGACACAGATAAAGGCCACAGGGCTGAATAATGTTGGTGTCTTTATACGGTTGTTTCTATACACACACGTTTCTTTGGATAGCTCCCCAAGGATGATAGTCAATTTACTAGTAGGTGACTATAATAATATAATATACATTTCATGAACAGAATGTAGAAAAACACCTCACTGAAAGAAATGTAATTCTGTTGGTGGGTTCAACATTGGAAGAGGTGTCATGTATATTCTCTTTTCTATTAATTTGTTTTCAGAATATCTGCACGTGCACATCTCCTGGATGTCATTCAAAAGGTGATCCATGGGAAGACGCAACACACTCTCTTTCTTTGTTTGTCTGTTTTTTTGCGAATGCTCATACATCTGCCACTTTTTAATGCGTGTCAGACGATGAGTGAGCATCTTCTCTTCGCCTGAAGAGCGAGTTATTTCATTATTAATAAACAAGAACTTAAATGTACTTTTTTTGTGTCCTTTGGCAAAGTATCGCAGTGATAAACACAGTTGCCTGGCATCACTGCTCTATTATATCACAGGATATGCCATAAATCATATATAATCATATTTCTGGGATCCGGTTCCTCTTTATCACTGACCGGTCTCACTGGCTTGAGTCCCGAGGGGGGGAAAAAAAAAGAGTTAAGTGTCCCTCACATGACATTGAATTCTTCTCTTCTCAACCATCTCCACCACGGATAACCACACGAGCAAGACGGGTCGTGAAGAAAAAGGAGAGAGATATGAAGACAGAGAGGGGGTGAGGCGCACAATGAATGAATGTCAGGCAGATTGCGTAAAGAGAGAAGGCAGCAGGGCAAGGTAGAGAGAGAGAGAGAGAGAGAGAGAGAGAGAGAGAGAGAGAGAATAAATGAAACTCTGCAGACTAAAAATAGAACTATCAATCCCCTGTGCAGAGCTGGATAAATAGGGCTGTCTTGGGTGGGTCTCTGGACACTAGTTAGAGACAATACAATCTAATCCATTACACCCAGGACAAGGCTGACTGTCACACACACATACCTCACACACACACACACACACACACACACACACACACACACACACACACACACACTAGAGGCCCCCCCGCAGCTGCCAATCACAAAAGGAGTGAAACTCACAAGAGGAACGAGAGAGAGAGTTTAAACCAGGAAGTAATTGAGGCTAGAGAGGAAAAAACAGGGAGGGGGAGACGGGGGAATGGAAATACGAGTGACTCAGTGAATAAAAAAGCACTTGTGTTAAACAGACGGAGGAGGAAGGTCGACTGCGAGAGGATCGGGACGAGGAAAAACTGTGTAAGGAAAGCAACAGGAAAGACTTTTAAAACAGCAGCTCTGCCTGAAGAGGTTTTCTCTCAAAGAGAACATTTTCAGAATCTTACATCTTAAGAAAAACATTTGGGGGGAAAAAACACAAGACAGTTAAAATGAAATACGTAATAAATGTGAGATGCAGTGGGAGGCTAAACTCCCCTTCATAAACAGCCACTGCTGAGCAACCGTAACCAGACACAACAGGTCTGTCAAGCGTTGGGTTTCTCCACATGTTGAAGGAGTGAGCGTCAGGCTGCAATGAGAGTGATACTTTACATTTAAAACGGTATAAAGTGTGTGTTTATCTGCTAACTTTAGCTGCACACATTAGCATGCCTGGCTATCCCTGTTACCTCCAAGGATCGGGGAGCTCTTCATTAGTCCAAAATGTTTTCATTGGATTGTGGGAAGTTTACACTCCCACAACCCACGTGTCGAGCACATTATCTGAGATGGCATCACGTTTGTTAAGCACATGGGTTAGTCCTCATCCTAAGAGTCTTTTTAGGATAAAGGACAATAAAGGATGTATCTAACCACCGGCGTGCTTGTTGAAGTATGCGCCGGCTAAGCAGCCGAATAGGGTTGTATCAGAAACTAAATGATGAAAAACTCACATTTAATTATTTTTAAGGCTAACTAGCTCTTCACTGCAATTAAAGAACACTACTGTTTGAATATGACATCCAGCTTTAAGCCTCGGTATTCAAGCTACAATATCATGTATGCAGCCATCAAGTAGATATTCAAAACACTTTAAGGATTCTCGTCAGACAGCGTTTTATACCAAATCTTGTTTCCTTAATTAGCAAAAGCAACGACTAATAGAATATGCACAGTTGTCAGATTATAAATGAAAAGCCTGCTTTTTCTATCCCCCCCCATAAAGTTTGACAGTGGCAGCGACAGAAGCCGATGGTCAGCAACAGCCACGGAGCCACCAGCTGTTCATCTGCTCTTCATGTAAGCCAGCTTGACATTGCCCATTTGTTAATGAATTAGATCGGACTAATGTGCAGTCACACAACAGAAGTAAAAAACCGCGGAGATTCTTGGAATCGTGTGCACGGGTGTGGGCCACTTCCCCTCTTCTGGGCGGGCTGCCTGCAGCGTCACAGATGACTCAGCGTGTCGGAGGAATGGGTTTGAGCTTGCCACCAGCTGCTGGTGTAATTTATGTTCTCTATGGTCAGCCCCCGAACATTTCAATAACCACGTGGCTACTGCAGGACACACTTAAGACTCTGTGAGCCCAACTGGATGGTGTGTGTGCTTCACCATTAGTGTGCGTGCTTGTTTGAAGAAGTGTACTTGTGCTATTCAAAAAGGGAGACGGCACTGAATTTGTGACCATTTTAATTTCTGGTAAATCTATCCCTGAAAGATTATTATTGCAAAGATCTAAATTTATTGTGGCATATTCTAATATTCTAAAAATGTCCCTGAACAGTTGGGACTAGATCCTTGTAAAGATACAAGTTATTCACAAAGCATTTCAGCCATTGAGAGAGCTCTTAAGGTAAAAAAAAAACAGAGGAGAACATGGCTGAGACACAAAGAATGAAATAAAATGTCTCACAACGCTGAATGATGCTGGGTTTATGAAACGCTGCGGGGATAATGCTTGTGGCCGATCCCACTCAAATGCACTAACGATATAATGACAGAAATGATGATGTGGCCACGACACTATGATATTTTATAGATTCACATGGCGACCAGCGCCGCTATTTATGTGTAGCAATCACAGAAACTGATGATTTACTCAACCGAGATGCCCAGTACGTTAAATTGGCATTGATAATGACGCCTTGTCTGGAAAGACACAAGAGAAACCATCAACCAATCACACCAATTAAAAAGAATACACCATAGCAATGGGGTCACCCACAACTCCTCACTCAGTAGAACACGTCTCCTAAATTCACCTTAAGCCGGAGCGCCTCGGGAGACTTTCTGAGGCAAAGGGAGGAGTGTTTTCATGATGCTCGTGAAAACGGCCCCTGTTGTCATGCCCTGCAGAAGCTCCTCAACTCCTTCTCCTTATTAAGGACCCTCAAAGAGATATTTAATAGACCACTGACTAGTGTTTGATGAGATTTTTTCTCTTCAGGGACCGCAACTGCTGAGATACTTGCATGTCTGTCAAAATCAAATCAATCTATCTTCTCCAAAGGGAAATATGATATGCATGCAGGGTTTAAAACAGCGAAAACAATACAAATCAGACAACTGGGACAATCGCACAAAACCGTGGAAGCATAACAAATTATTAAAGCGACGACGAGAGATGAGAAAACTAAGACTGTGCAATTTGAGGTTGCATAAAGTACAAATGTGGAAAAATGCAATATCTCAGTTGAGGAACGGGGGGGGGGGGGGGGGGGGGGGGGGGGAGCTATTAATGTGCATACAGTTTTCCATGTTCAGAATATCAATAGTCATCCACTCACAGATGACATTCAGGCATTTTCCTTTTCCAGCAGTGACCTGGAGGCGAGAGCTCAAACTCTCTGCATAACAGAGATCCATAAGCTGTCTCTGGCTCTACGTCTGGCCAAAGATGTCCACGTCAGGCAACAGTGGAAAAAAAAAGAAAAGATAAAGCATAAACATCATCAATGGAGGAAAATATCCGGCTTCACTTTTTGAGAATCTCCAATTAATTTTAAAAAACACAGTTTCGTGTCCAAATATTTGTCGTGGTCCACCCGCTCGATTTCCTCTCCCTTTATAAACAGTCATTTTAGCAGCGAAGGACGACTTTCTAAAATCAATACACACGTCCTTAGTTTTTGCTACATTAAGCAGGATGAGAGACCCGCGAAGCTATTACCCAGAGTCCTCCTCCACAGGCCGGTGATCTTATTCCACCCCGTCCGTGTAGGCTGACTAACAACCCCAATCATCAGCACATTTTATTATGTGTCCAGTCTCATCATTACTTTGACAGGTGTTTCTTATAAATAATAAATATAGAAGGTGAGGAAGACCTTGTGTGGATCGGAAAAAAAAGGGATTTGATTTAAAGGGAGACTGTTAGCGGTCACTGAGACCTGTTGGTAAAAAGGAGCAGTTCATCACGTGGAGGTGTGCAATGCTATTGGGATTGATTTTTCTATGATGGAGCTTTTATTGCACTGGATTTTTTTTTTAACTGAAGAAGACTGGGAATGAAATGTTGTCCATTTCAATATATTTTCGGGTTCGGGGTCAACGTGCATGCATTATTATGTCTGTCGATAAAGAAACAGTGTGACATTTTTCGGAAATATATTCCCTTTAGAAGGATTTCCTCGAGTCTTTAGCTGAAAAACAAAAAACAAATGACTGAAAAGCGAGTAAAGAAGAAGCACATTTAGTCTCAAGGTCAGTATATGTACATTTGACCATTTAAAAAGGAGTATATTGTGTCTCACGTCTACTCAAAATACTTGTCGTCTTGTTAAATGGTACGTTGTAACTTTAAAAGCGTTTAATATTAAAGAGGGGGGGGGGGGGGGGGCGCAACACAGTGTGTGAACAGAAAGCCCAATGCTGGGATTATAGATTAGGTCTCAAAAACACACTGGCATCATAAATTAATCTGTCTCCTCTTACACACACACACACACACACACACACACACACACACACACACACACACACACACACACACACACACACACACACACACACACACACACACACACACACACACACACACACACACACACACACACACACACACACACACACACACACACACACACACACACACACACACACACACACACACACACACACAGTCTTCCTCTCTCGCTTACCACCGACTGCACCACAACGCCACACGCAAACCAAGAGGGAAATGTAACCATAACCCTGCTCGGGCCCTTGTTGTTATAAGAACTGCCGAAACATAAATCATACATAGCTACATACACTATGGGACAAACATCACACACACACACACCACACACACATGAACAAAACAGGTCTGCAGCTGCAGATAAATGGGCTATGGAGGACATTAATGCATGCAGGGTAATATAAACATTCAGATACAAGCAGCAGACCTCGTGCGGTTCAACACATATATACGTTAGGGCTCGATCTGCACAGAGATTGCGAGGGAGAGGATTACACAGAAGAACCGGGCAGGGAGCAAGATTGCATTCCCGTAGGTTTGTATATTGTGTGTACGCTGCCCTATTTGTGGGAAAGCGGAAAAAAAATGTGGACAAAGAATGGAAAATTACATTTTCACAAATGCTCTGCTGCAAAGTCAGGATGTGTTTAAACCCAATAAAACACCTTTCTCATAACAGTCTACGCAAAACCGTTCCCTATCATTATGTTGTTGTTTGGTAATTCACTTCTCCTTGTACTCGTCGTTAGAGTAAGCCTGCTTCAAGGACATTAAATACTTCGACACAATGGGTGGGCTCAGTTAGCCTGAAAGGAAGGCAATCAAGAACATAACACAACTACTTGGAACACGACACCTTAAAAAACGCCTGCAGTCAACCAGACCTGCTTGTACGATGACAACATCTGTGTGACAACAACGCATTACCACATGTCACATGACCCCCTGGGTTAATCAACTCGGGGGGGGGGGGCCCCGGGGTTACATACAGCTTGCCTGGGCCCCCTTTCTCTTGCTCTCACTGTGTGTGTGTGTGTACCACACAGCCTCAGGAACACAACCACTTATTGAACGCTGGAAAATCTCTAAGCTGCAGATTGCCGTGTGTCGAATCATTCAATTAAAAAAGGCACAATATACGCAACGCCAGCGTATTACGAACTAAAAATAATAAAGGTTTTGATTCCTTACACACACTAATATTACAGGTCTATATCATTTCAGTTGACAATTAAATCAAATCACCACAAACCAGCTGTTCCGCACGATGAACCTGCGTGGCCCCAGGAGGTCTGGGCCAGTTGCCCAATTTGTGTGGTTGCTAATCCAGCCTCGCCGCCAGGGGTTCATTTTACACTATGGGAAACTAAATAGAGCACACACACACACACACACACACACACACACACACACACACACACACACACACACACACACACACACACACACACACACACACACACACACACACACACACACACACACACACACACACACACACACACACACACACACACACACACACACACACACACACACACACACACGCACACACACACAGGTCAGAGAAACTTATCAGCATTTGCAAAGTGAGTTACAGTCTATTTCAATGTAGCCTATTTTGGTCCCGGCTATTAGAACAGAGTAGCAAAGTGCATTCAGTGCTGCATATCAGATGTTCACACACACTCGTACACACACACGCGCCTAACCCAGACCACGCTGTATGCGTCCTACACCACAATAACAGTAAAAAAAAAAAAAGTCAAACTCAGCCTTCTGCTCCGATTCCAATTGAATTGTCCGTGCATTGCTGATAATGTTAGCTCGGCCACAACAGGTCCACCCCCTAGGGGAGGCTTAGTGGAGCGAAGTGAACCTCACACATTTGTTTGTTACCAGGTGGGATTTTTCCCAGGGGTCATATTGACCCGCAGTCCTCCGAGGTGGAATTAGCGGTAAGACGATCTACACATAACACAGCATGCGGTGACAATCCCCTCGCAGGTGCTTTTGAAGTGGCCCTTTCTGAAGAAGTGAGGCGTCAACGGGCACAAAGCACAATCTGGTCTTCCTCTCATTATAGAGAAACCTTTCTTGAAGCCTTCAAGAGATTGCCGGACACATTTTTTTTTTTTTTTAATGCTTTCTACTCAGCCTTCGTGAAGGAATTCATTTCAAAGTCTGCTTGCGTCCTGCTTTCTTTTCTCTACCTGTTCACCCGCGTTCCCACTGCCCTTGTGTTAAAGTAATGACACCATTTCATGAACATTACATGGTTTCAACAAGTGTCCATTGAGGCTTGTGTGTACAGCAGAACTGCATATACAGACACAAATAGAGAAGTGGGTGATATTTGCTCTGCACCTTTTCCTTTTCATTTGATACATCCCTCTCTTTTTAACACTTCATTCTGCTTCTGTCCGCTCAGTCCCTCTTGTTTGCTCTTCAGAAGCACTCAGAACAAACCTCTATTCACCTACAATCCTCAATACCGTTCTCTCTCCTCCCCGGCCGTCATTTCCACTGACTGAGATATGCACGAGACGCACACGAGACGCGCACACTCTAATATATTTTTTTTTTTTAAAAGACCCTATTATAAAACCGCACATGGAAATTCATTGGACTGGAAAGAGCACAAAGTGGCCCGTGCCCCCGAAAATAACAAAGACATTACAAGCAAATAAAGTTTTGCACATTAAACTGCAGACTCTCGGCTGGTCCCTAAGCCATTAATTCTCTATCCAGCATGCCGGCCTCATCAGAAGACACAATGGGACAAACTTCACCCACCCTTCGTTTTCCTCTCTCTCTCTCTCTCTCTCCCTCTCTTTGGCTTTGCGAGACTTGTGCAGGAGTCCGATCAGGATCACGGCGGCCCGGATGCCAGCCTTTTTGTTGTGGAACCGTCCTCCGGTCTGAGACATGCTGGACGTCTCTGCCGGGGCCACAAGGGGTTCCGGTGACAGACGGTCCAAGGTCAGGCCGGCTCCAGGGTCCCTGGGCTGCGGGACCTGCTTGGTCGTGGCTTTGCGGGGCTCCAGCGTGACTGGTGGATGTCACAGTCGTGGTTCGGTAGGCTGTCTGGTTCGGAGACAGCTGTCAAGTTTCTGCCAAAGCAAGTACCTGTTTGCTATCTGGCCCTGCTCCGTCTGCTCCGAGCCTCTTCGTCAGACCTTGTGGTGCGAGTCTGGATCAGTAATCCAAAAGTTAAAGATTCTGTAGCCCCTCTAGGTTTGGCAGCTTTTGAGATCCGATTGCACCTCTGTTCATCTTGGTCTCGGGATGATCGGTGAGCACTTCTTGTAATCCCAGAGGTCCAGGGTGGCACTGTTGGACTCCGGCTCAAGGTGAACTTCTATCTGCATTCGCTGCATCTGCAGTAAATCTGTGCATCGAAGCTCCATAACACATCATGGTCCCTGGCGAGGAGGATGAAGACTGACAGCCTCGCAGACACGCACACTGTGGCACTGCATCTCTCTGTCTACCTACCTCTTACCTTCCCACCTCTCCCTGCTTCTCTTACATGCTCGGTTTTTTTCTCCTCTGTTTCTGCTGCTGCTCTGCTCCCTCCTTCCTGATGCTAAACCCCGCCTTCCTCCGTCTGATAGGATGGAGTTGGTACAAGACCCGCCTCCTCCTCCTCCTCCTCCTCTTCCTCTACTGTATGCCTCCCTCTATCTCTCCCTGCCCTTGTTTCTACCATGTGAATAATCGTATTTTAATCTCCCCGGCCTGGTTCTATCTACGCTTGATTTTCTGATTTTATTTCTAGACAGATGCATGCACACCTACCCACCCCGTCTCCCTCTCTCACACTCAATCCCACTGTGTGAAATCTCAATTCAAACAGGCTTATCAGTCTATTGCCTGCTGTGCTGTTGCCAAGGACATTGGAATTGAAATGTAACCTCACAAAATGAGATTAAATGACACCACATGGAAAAATTACAATTTTAACAAATTTGACATGGTCTCTTTTGTGCACAGACACACTGGGAAATACATCACACGTTTTTCTTTTTTTTCACGCTGCATTTCTGGTTTTGCCACCTGCAGTTATTATTACACGGTGCCACTTCTTTTCTCCAATCTACGTCTCCAGTTTACTCCTCAGTTACAGATCAGTCATCAGAGATAAAGTAGACATCTTCCAAGAATATGCTGATCTTGGGCCACCTGTTCTTCTTTCCCCAATAGTTTGACATTTTGGGAAAGTACTATTGAATATTAATTGATATTAGGATTAAACAAACAAGATATGAATCGTGAGAGTTGCTGTTTGGTTTTTCCCGTCTTTATGCTAAGCTACCGCATTCTGGCTGCAGCTTCATTTTTAACTGACCGACATAAAAGAGTCTTGTCTCATTACATGTCATTTGTCTCCTTTAACTGGCAACAATAAAGTTAATACAAAGTATTTCCTTAATGTCGAAGCATTAGTATTAGAACTGGATATCATTATTTTAATAAATAAAAATGTAGTACACAGCTCATTAATTACACATTGGTAGTATTGGCCAATACCCAAAGTCCAGGTATCGGTATCGAGACTTCTTAAATCGGATCGGTGCATTCCTTATTTCCCATGAAAGTAAATATGTATTTTCATGTCATTACAGTAATACCAGAACCCGGATCAACTTTGTGCACTATTGAAAGAGTAATGCATGACAGCTCACCTTTCATCGGTCTCAATAAACAGCTTTACGGTTGGTCTTACCTGCATTGATTTCCATATTTGTTTAATGACTCCATGTTTGAAAAGGTTCTGATACTCCCGCAGACCGTGAAACATTCCCAACATAAAACAAACGTTCACGTCAAGTGTGTAAAAAACGCCACGTGAATTATGAGAGTCTCCCGTTGGCAGCGAAGATAAAACTCTGAAGACGGACAAGGACACCGACATAAAACTATACAGGCGACATGAAAGCCTGACGCAGCAGAAACACACACACACACACACACACACAGTTGCACATCTGGTGCAGATCGTCTGGGCGACAGCAGTGACAATAGTAAGAGGGGATCATTTTGTTCCATAGCTGAAATGGAGTGCCTCAGACTCTTTGTTAGGAGGATAATTAGTGAAATGTATCACCCACAACAAGAAACAAAGACATCTCAGTAGATGAGATGCCTCAAACAGCAGCCAGGGAATAGATTAAGCCGAGGAAACAGCGGCGACAAAACAACAATTAAACGGAAGGTCCCATCATTGCTCTTCCTGTGTGTGATCAGCGCCATAGCAACCGGACAGCTGCCAGAGGAACGGCCCCGTAGGACCCCCCAAGGCCATATCCCTTGACACCCACCCGACTAAAGCCTCGGTAGGTTTTTTTTTACGGCCCTTAGTGGACATTTTGCTTTTGGGATTTTTGATTGAAGCGATCTGCGGTCATGGCTCCCTCGCTCTAATATTTTCCAAAACTCCCACGTGGAGGCAAACAAACAAACTCAACTGGACCATCAAATGTCGCAGAGAGATCAGCTGTAAAAAATATATACTTGCAACAACACACTCTCTCTCTCTCTCTCTCTCACACACACACACACTTGCGGTGACTCGACCTTTTCACTAGGGCCCTGTCCTGTGTCATCAAGGGGAGAAATGAGACACCTGTATCCATTCACCTTCACACACAAAAACACTACTCGCTCTCTTTCAAGCCCCCTCCCCTCATTCTCCCACTCTCCCACTCACTCACTCACAGGTGTGAGATTGTTCCTGTTAGACACACTAAGGTGTGCAAGTGCACTTCTGAGCTTGAATAAACATGCAAGTGAGATAGGGTGTAGTTCAACACCGTGTGCCAGTGGGTGGAGGCACTTTAACTCAGTGTGTGTGGAGGGATTTACTTAAACTTATTTGATAAAAGGCGGCTCCTTGAATCATCTGTTTAAATGTTCAATTTGAAATACTGTTATATGTTTTTGGAAGGCCACAGCCAATCACACTGAGGTCACTGAGGCCCATACTTATCCTCAAACAACCCTCGGATAAGTTTTACAAGAAGCCAAAAAGACACCCTCTTTTAATTATTTGGATTTTTCACATTTTATTTATTCAAACAACAATTCAATATAACTCTTTCCCAGCTTCAACGTTGACCTACTGCTATAAAGCCTTCTCCAGATTGCTCTCATATTTTTAAGATATTGAGTTTAAAAACATCAACATCAGCTTATTAAATATATATTTTAAAAAAAATGAATTGTTTTTTGTGGCAGTAGAAAAAGAAAATATTCTCTCTTTTTTGTGTTATTGAGTTGCAGGACCAACTTTCTACTTTTTTTTTTTTTTTTTTACACCGAACCCAACAATGCCGGCATAATGCCGCCCCAAAAAAGCATGCCGGCATTGTGGAGGGCAAAAGAGGCGTGTCTTGTAACACAACAGCGTCTGCATCGTCAACTTTGACCTTTCAAAGCGCAACCAATGAGAGGACAGCTATATGTGACAATGAATATCTTCGCTTTGCCTCTGCAAGTGTCTGCAACATGCCCCCGCGCCCTACGTCGTGGCCTTTTCATCTGAAGGCAGCTTCACGCGGACGTCGTGCATTCGTCCTTGACGGCGTGAAGTCTTTCTCACCCAGTTTGTGTCCGTACTTTTTAAACTGAATGGCGAGGAGTAATAATGCCGCAACATTCCCACCTTGAACACGCTGTGTGAAAGGGCCTTCTGTTTCTCCTGATTGCATACACACACATACACACACACACACACACACACACACACACACACACACACACACACACAGACACACACACTTGCGTGAGCCTCATGGTGCCAAGCAGCCTTTCCTGTCACTTCACAGCTTCTCAAGTGTCTCCCAAACAAACAGATGCCAGTCTACCAACGTCACTTCTCTGCACAGCTATTCCAGGGCACACACATTACACACACATTACACACACATACACATTACATTACATATAACTCTGAAATACCCATCATAAAAATAATCTGTTCTGCACAAGGAAATGTGTTTGTACACACACACACACACACACACACACACCATGCTTGACCCAACTTCTAGCCCGCTGGAGAAAATGACCTTCACAACTGCTGCTAAGTAGCTACTCCATCCTTAAACCCCCCCCTTTTCCAATCCAATCCCCTCTTCCCCATCCTCCATGTTTTCTCGATACTGTAGAGAAAATCTACTCATCTTGTGAAATCCCTTTATAGTTGTCCATATCATGTGTGTCTGAATATGTGTGTGTGTGCGGGAGTTTCTGCAGATGTGCTCCTCCACATATTCAGCTCCACCATGCTGTGGTCCATGGAGGGACATGTTTTCAGTGTTTATAAAAGGAACAACCAGGTTCAAGTGGAAATGGCAAACATACCCTAAATAAAGAGATTAGCTCTGAAATGTCATGTTGTCATATAAATCAAATGATGAGCCGTGAAAGTAAATAAAGGTAAATGTCATCTCTCCCAACCTCGTGGTTTTGGGAATGAGAACATCTCACGTTGAGCATACACACATGCTGCATGGTGTTTTTTAAATGTGGGGTATAGACTTAGATTATGATAGGAAGAAAGAAAAAGTATACTTTTTAGTTGTGTTATTTCAGACATAGCGGTTTGATGTAGCCGTGTTTCGTGACACGCACACCTTTTTTTTTTTTTACCTAGATTAATTGCTCTCGAGACATCATTCACCGTGTTTTTATTCCTCTGTCTTCCATTGAGTTTTGGGTCTAATGAGGTTTTAGTCCTCGTGTACCGAGGCTCTGTTTGTCATGTCAGCACAAGCTGGTGAAATAAATTCCTCTCTCCGTGTCTCAATGCTGACGTCACTTCAGTTCAATTACTCTGCTATTTTGTCATTGAAATTAGAGGGAGACAGTCAGATATTGTTTGGGTTCAGTAGCTTCCCTATAACTGAAATGATTTGTTTTTCCTTCAAATCTTTTACCTCTTATCGCGATGAAGACTTTGTCTCTCCCTTTTTCTGCCAGCCACGCTGAGACATTCTCTTTATCTTCCATTAATCGCAGCTTTTTGTCCTCCTATAACGTTCCCCTCCTTCAATGTCCTCCCCTCTCGCTCTTCCTCTCCTTTTCCTCCAATCAACAGTGTTGCAAAGTCCACCATAAGAGATTACAAAAAGAAAATGCATTTCACAAAGTCAGACCGGTTTTTGAAGAGAAAGTATAACTTCTGGAAAGTTTTTAACCTAATATTTAAAATAACAATGATAATAAACTGGATTTAGCAGGGAAGCAACCTAAACGTGGTTACCGGGACAGAATATGTTATCTGATCATGTTTGATTTAGATAATCACTAATCTATAACTCATTACCTGTATCAATTTAGAGTCTAATCCTCCCATTCACACCTGGAACACACCTTCTTTTTTTATCTCCCCTCTCTGTGTACTCTTCTCCCTCGTACAGTACGTGCTGATCCTTTCCCCGAATCAGTGATTGAACCCAGGGAACCAATATAGTGACACACATGTATGCATACAGAGATATACAGTGTATATATATATTATATATGTATATATATGCACACAGGAAATCACACGCACATGCTCAAATGCGCACACGGAGGCCCAACGTGAACGTGGCTGTGTGAAGTGATTTATAACGGCGTTTACAAGAAAAACATAAATCCATAAAACGCTCAACACGGTTCCTCTTTCTGTCCCCCTCATGTCTCATTCAGTATAATTTCCCACTCTAGTGTGTGCGTGTGTGTGTGTGTGTGTAGGCAGGTGAGCAGTGGCCTCTTGTGTTTGCTCTTTGGGCTAAAATTAGAAGTCAAGCGCCAGCGTAGAATGCCATGTCATTGTATATGCACTGTACTTTACATGGAAGTGTGTTAAACAACCAAAACCGACAATAATGTATTCTTTCAACGAGTAATGTCTGTGTTTTATGAACATGATATCTTCAGTCGTCTGTCTGTCTGTCTGTCTGTCTGTCTGTCTGTCTGTCCTCGTCGTGTCTCGTGCTTTCCTCTGTCCAATTACGCTGTTGTTTCTGTTGTTTTTCTGTGCTCCTAAGATTTAAGTGGCGCTCTTATTCGTCTGTCCGGCCGTGGCCTCTCATGCTAACTACCCTTTTCCTCTACTTGCGATTGAAAATAAATCATCAACAGAGTTGATAGAGGACTTTCCCAGAGCGAGTCGACAGCTGTTTTTAAATGTAAAAGCTTCATGAATCACTGTTGCACCATATCAGCAACAGAGCAGCAAACAAACCACAGAGGCTGCCGGATTATTACTTTAAAATAACTTTACTGCGGCATGCTGTCTGTTCCTCTCAGGCCAAGTAACAGAAGTGAGTTATTACAGGGCCGAGGCCGGGAAAGTGCTCTTATAAAAGCAAAGCACACAGTATGTGGTATTTAGTGACACGGGAAGCAATGCGTTCAGCTCGGTGGTGAACAGTGTAAACAGCCACAAATGGCTGCAATATAAAAAACTTTTTTTTTTTGCAGTCATTTCAATGTATTTCGCTGTAACCCCATCTGAAGTGCTTATGAATCTCTCTCTCTCGCTGCCTGATGGCTCAGAGGACTACTCTATCTTTCATGCTTCCAGGTAATTGAAAGTGCTCTTTACAAAATACACGTTGTCTTGTTGGAAGGGTTTGAAAAATGGTTAGAACAATATTGGCATGTAACACTGTGGGGACGTCGACTAAACACAAGGTTTTATTCATCAAACCTTTTTTAAATGTAAATAATATTCCTTTCTTTTAGAATAGTCATGGTTGAAGGAAAGAAAAACATCAATATAACAGATGACCCATAACTTTGTGATAGTGTGTGTATATATATATATATATATATATATATATATATATATATATATATATATATATATACACACACACACAATCTATATATACTGTATATATCATACAATCTTCACACATTATGCATTTGGAAGTGACACCTAATGCCTCGGATCAGTAGATTTCTGTTCTTCAAGGTTTTTAATGAAAAGCAACATAGACAGTTACAATTCTGTTTATTGGCTTTGGAAATAAATCCTGAGAGCCTGAAAGGTTTTCAATCTCATCAAGGGTTATATTTTGCTTATGGCTGCCTTATCATTCGGGGCCCAGATGCCTGACTTGGCCTTTTTTCCCCACCTACAGCTCTTACAGCTGCCCCCACACGCCCGAGGAAGGTGGAGATCTCTCTTCAAATTTCCTCTGCTGAGGTTTATTCCATTTTCTAAGAATCTTATCCTTGTTTTCTTAGAGCTCTACTTAACGTGATATTGGACTGTACAAATAAACACGAGTTGCGGCTGGCTGGGAAAAAATACTCCAGATGTTACTCCAGACACATGCAAGATACCTGACAAAGTCCTTTTTTGTACCTCTCTCTCTCTTGAGGGTTCTCAGCACCTAAGCGTTATTATCTCTTAAAACCACGGCCCATGGTGGACAGGTACACATACAGACGCAGACAGACACAATCAGCGACCGGCTGGAGAACACCGTGGAGCGTTTAGCAGATATCCTATCGAAGGAGTTGGTGGAGACCAAAATAGAGCTAACAGAGAGTGAATATTGGACTGTGTAATGTAGCCAGAAGCAGGACTCTCTATCTTTTAGATATGTATACGGGCTCCTGTTTCCTTTGCTTCCATGACACTCTGTCACCGTCCTCGAAGCTGGACTATGAGTTCTTACACAGAGAAGAAAAACACTTCTTAGACAATGAAATCAAGGAGATCTCTCTAAGTCTATTCACTATTGATCAAGGTCTTGACAAAGCTGTTAAAACATTCAACATGTTGCCCTTCAAGGTTTCATATCTTACCTCTTTTTCTTTTGAATCAAATCTAACTAATATACTGTAAATTCAAGCACATAAAAATCTTGCGAAGGAGAAAACTACAAATATTCCACTTTCACGTCTCGATGGGGAGAGAGTGTTTGATAATGAATGATGTTGGCTGGGATGTAACTAACATCATGTGATACATATTATAGGCTCTACTCCATGCTTGATGTCAATTTAGCCCTAAAAAGCACAGATTGTATCGGAGACATTCACAAAATCTCTCAAATTTGGAGGAAAGAAGAACGTCTATTATTTACGAGGGGGTGAAACAACAGTGGGCTCTACGTTGCTTTGCTTCGCGCACTACGAGTGGCGCTTTCTTTGTGTGGCCCTTTAATAAACAATCGCATGTCACTTGACTCCCCGGGGATGGGCGGTAGAAATATGGCATTCATCAGGAGCTGGTGCCAAGTCTTACCTCGTCACACGTTGAACCGAAATAATGAATAGGATGAAACGATGAATTCAGCCGTCTCTCCATCCTGCGTCGAGTCTGTGTTTCTCCGTTTCTCTCTGACCACAATCAGCAGTGTTTATGCCTGTTTTCTTTACCCAGCAGCCTTCTCATCTGCTCTCTGTGTCTTTTCCTCCTCCATACTCTGGCAGAATTTCAGGACACACAGGACAAACCTGCTAACAGCCATTTCATTTCTTGTATTTCTGCCCTTCTATTGCTTATTAATTCTGTGTCCCTTGATGCACCCGCCTGCCTCAGTCTCCAAACTATTGTAAACCCCTCCAAAGCCTCAATCACTGAGTCCCGTTATCCTACATGCAAACACGCAGGAGAGATGGAGGAGTTTGTGTGTGTGTGTGTGTGTGTGACTGTACATGTTGAGCCAGGGGCCTTGCTGAGTCGGCCAAACAAGACACCATGTGTTTGTCAAGAGGCGACAGATGGAGAAGAAGGAGAGGGACAGAGTGTGTGGTGTGTGACGGTCAACACACACACACACACACATGCATGCATATGCATGTGCACACACAGGGTCAGCCTTAAAGAGATTAAGTGACAGATAGAACATGAGCTCATTAAAACTCAGCTGTGTGATCGCGGTTTCACTCTGTACTGAAGCTAAAGATACATCTGTGCCTCATATGTCTGAGTCTGGAACATGAAGTCATCAAACTGTAAGCTAGAACAGCACAAAACTGAACTGTTTTCATGAAGTGAAAATCATATAACGTTCCAAAAAAAGATCCGCTTGAAGCAGCAATTGGACAAAAGATCCAATACTGTGAGACGGGGATCAGGGAGGAGCACGTTGGTCTCAAGATGTCACCGGACGACGCGGCGCGCAGTCGAGATGGTTTCACCCTCGAGTGTGAAAAGGTCGTCATTCTGCACATCAGACGATGCCGCTGACATTTTGACACATATCAGCAAAACATATCGAAAGAAGGTTTTTACGCCATGTTGAGGTGGAAAAGTTGACTGAAGTAAATAAAATGCGATGAAGTGCAATGAAAACTGAATTAGCGTACGAATTATGACACATACAGTATGAAGAATATATATATATATATATATAAATAAATATCCACAGGCTTCCTCCCTTTGAAGAAACAAAACATCAGACCCGTGAGGAGCGATGAGGGGACCGCAACCTTCCCCCAAATTAATACATAAAGCACATATTTCTCGCATTGTCTTTTGCTGCTTTCGTTTAAAGTGTGTGCTAAAGTCGAATGGAGAGCTGAATGTTATTTATATTATAAGTGACACATGTGCTTTTCCTTAAAATTGGGTTAAAATTGTTTAGCTTTGTTGTTGTCGTGGCTGCCGGCTCCTTTGTTTTTATGTCACCTTCTGCTGAAAAAAAGGTAACATGCATCAGCCACCTGGCGTATTAAGCAATAACTGTAAAAAGCTTTTATCAACAGAGCAGAAGATTGATCACAGCTGTTGTAGTCCAATGGGAAATAGACCGTAGCAGAGGTAATTAATATATTATTGTTGCGTTATTACGTTCATTTGAGCTCGAGCGCCTCAAGTGACTCATTAAAATTGCAGTGCTCGAGAGTGGAAGGCACGCCTTCGTATGATGGTGACTTGGTGTGATGATTTCCTCTTCCGGCTGAACATTCACATGCTCCCCACATGTTTTGTGGGGAGCAAACATCACGAGGGACAAGTCCATGTCGACATGGAGGGCCGCCAGTGTTGTTAGCGCCATTCGTCTTGGTCGCCGCGGACCAGATAGAGGCGGGATGGTCGGCACCGCCGAGCGCTCTCAGAGTTTGTTTGATGACCGCCGTGTTCACTGGAGCTCGGATGCCCTTCCTTGAGTGATGATGGCAGTAAACACAGACGCACAAACACACACACAATGCTGAGGAGCTGCAACGCGGGGACACACACACACACACACACACACAGACACACACTGGCTACTTTTCCTGGGAAATAAGGGCGATAAACTAAATAGGAAATAGTGATATAAATGTCTTTGGGGACTGTGTGTGTGTGGGAGTGTGTGTCAAAAAAGTACCAATTGGACCGGGGAGCAGTTCTGTGAGATTCAGAGCAGAACGGAGGAGCAGAGAACACAGACAACACAACACACACACACACACACACAAAACACACAATACACACACACAACACACACAGACACACACAGACGACAGCCCAGACAGCCATTACGAACTGCTCTCTTGGCCCGAGAGCGTACAAAGTGGTGTCTGATGGATGATCCATCACAGGACTATTGGTGTCTGGGCTCCGGATCGGCTGTGACTCAGACAGCCGGCGTGCAGAATTCATACAAAACAGAGCTGCGAGATGACGGATTCATTATCAATTAATCCATATAATGGTCACGGTCACTGCAGTGACGACAAGGTCACAGAAATGGAACATAATCGATGTCTACAATAACTGGTTGCCATACATGTTACTAAATCTTTAACTAAACTATCACTTCTTCAATGTCAGAGTCCTACATGAACACTTGTATTTCTGCCACATTTCGCAGGTCAAATTTCTGCATCTCTGTTTTAAATTGTGCTTTTCTTCCTGGGTTTTAAGCAGACTGTGCTCAACTGGAAAGTGTCAATGCACCAATCAGAGTTGAGCCACGCATCGAACTGTGATAATGGAAATTAAATGAAAGGGAAATTATGACAATAATTTTTCTGCCGCAGGAAAAAGCCAACAGAACTGAAATCAATGCCCAATTGACCCCAAACCTCATCATGCAGTCACCCGTCTCTTCTTGGTAAATCACTGATTTGACATAAGTGAATCAGTAACAGCTGTGTAGTGAAGCACCAGCCCGCACCTGTCCCAGCCTATAAAAAAAACTATCTGAGACTGAGGAGACGGAGGGAAGTTAGGGAGGAGGGAGGGTATTTCTATATCCACCCTTCTGTCCGTCCATTTTCTAGACCACTTATCCTGTTGGGAGTCGTGGGGGGCTGCAGCCTGTCACAGCAGGCGTCAAGGGAGAGGCCCAGCACGCCGTGCAGAGGTCGCCAGTCTGACACGGGGCGAGGAGAGGAGGTCATTTTTCTGATCGTTAGAAAACCATTTATGAATTACAACTTTGAATCCTGCGACAAAAGGCGTTGGCTCTCTGCAGACATTTTAGGAGATACGCTCCTCTTCTCTCTCGCCCAGGAGTTAGAGGATAAAATGTACATCGCGCTCATGTATTTACAGTAAATATGTAGCTGGAGCCAGCCGCCGGTTAGCTTAGCTTAGCACAAAGACTGGAAACAGCAGGAAGAGCTCACCTGACTCTGTCCTAATGGAAACTCACTAATTAGCATACTTATTTAGTTGTTTTTGTATTGATTAAACAAACAAAATATGGAGGTGTAAAAACTGCAATATGCTGTTTTTTTAAGTTTGATCTAACTCGCAAGATGAAGCTCCTGAAAAAGAGGTAGAAGTAATCTAAAGAGACGAGGATGATGCAAGCAGACAAAATAACGATGAAAAAAAAGAAAAAAAGAAAAGTATGCAAACAAGTAAAGAAGTGAGATTGACAAAGAAGCAAAGAGACGAGCAGAAGACGGAGAGAAGAATGCAAGTGAGAGATCACAGGCAAGAGTAGGAGCAGAGAAATGGGATGATGAGTGATGCAGGGCGATGATTAATAGGAGATATATCTCTTCCTTTTGTGAGCGATGATTACAGTGTCAAATCACAGACCGTCCTTTGTTAATCACCAAGCACATTGGCCTTGACTACCTCACCCCCCCCCCACACACAATCCCCCCACACACACACACTCAGTGCTGTCATTGTACCGCCACAGAAATGTCATCAGACAATTATTTTTCACACACTCCGGGCTATTTGCAGCAGGATTGTTTATCTCTGCTTGTGATGGGTAGGCAAATTGGCATTGGGCCATAATTTGTGTCTCTTTCTCTCTCTGTGCACGTATATCGGTACTTAGGCTTTTGCAATTTTTATCACACGATTGTGGAAATCGCTGCAAATGGATTTCTGACGGGTTTAAAACACGAGCCGACAAGAGAAGCTTTTCACATCGGCACCAGTTTTCTTTTTTTCTTCTTTTGTTATATAGATGCAGTTTCATTCTTTCAATCCAGGTTCTCATTTACTTCATGTGAACCAGTGTTTCTCCTTCTCCTGTGACCCTTTATGTTCTTTCTCCTTCGTTTATGTATGACATAAATCAGTTAAAGCCAAGCAAATCAATTTCCTGCTTTCTTAGTTTGTTTTGGTTGGCGAAGATGATGACTTACAGCTGGAAATACACGCACACACACACACACACACACACACACACAGACATTTATAATACACAGAGGGAATTGAAATATAGAAGGCATGGGGAAGAATAGAAATAACTCATTACATTACTATAGGAGGAAATGTGAGGAGATGGTTACCACCATCATCTTATCAAAACGCGGATCATAGATTAAATTGTGTTTTGTGGAAGTTTTGCGAGCCTCAGCCCGGGATTTGATTTTGTAGTGACCGGGGTGTAAATTGGCGTGCTCTATCACCACAAGCCGTAACCATTTTAGCAACAGTGTGCGGGGTCGAGCAGGCGAGGACAAGCTGAGGCCGTATCTGCAGGTTGCTCATATGGAGATGAATTATTCCTTTGAAAGCAAATTGGGTTTGAGCTCAGCTCTGCCGGAGCGAGACAGTGCCTTGTTCTCTGCCTCTGATGTATGTGCAAAATGGACGCACCGAGAGAGAAAGTGTGTGTGCGCGTGCCCTTATGTGTGTGTATGCATATGAAACACAGGGATGAACGGGCGCCAAATGCTTCAATATAGATTTTTCCTTTATGTCCACTTATGACCCGGGAATAAGAGCAACGTGCGCCAATAAGAACAGCGATGTCTGCCCTGAGACTGAGGAAGAAAAAGATGCATTCAGAGGGGAGAGGAGAATAAAAGAGAGGATATTCTCTGAGCGAGAGGATCGGACGAGAGCGTCACAGCTCCGCCGTCCGCCAACTGCTTTCATGTGGATGTTTGAAGATGACCTCACGGGGTCACAGAGAAGCCACACATGCGTGCATTCACTCTCTTTCTCACACTTTTATCGACCGAGGTCAACCTTTACAAGGGAGCAGCAGACAGGGAAAAAAAAGGATTTTCCTTCATAACCCCTCGTCCTTTCTCCCCCCCAAGAGAGAATCCATCACTTGTTCTATACCTTCACCCCTCACCCCTCCTCCCTTCTTCTTCTTTTTTTGTTGTTTCTCTCCCATGTCCACCCATGCTCTCTCTTTTTATGTGTTAAGAGCATCTCTGCTGTGTGGGGTGGACAGCAGTGCCAGAAAGGAAAGGAGGAAGAGAGGTCTGATTTTCTCCTCGTCTAATCTCAGCAAAGGATCCCTGTCCACTGCTCTATTATTGTCTCCTTTCTCTCCTCCATCACCCCTGATCCTTCTGTCTCTCCTCCAAACCATACAAAGTCTCCCTCCCTCCGTCCCCTCACTCATTCTTTCTTATTTTCGGCACTCTCTCCACAACATCACCCTCCTTTCTTTGGGACGCGAAAAGGAGACGGGCTGTAATTTGCCGCCAGCTTACGTCAAGTGTTTGTGTACGGAACCGCAAAAAAGCAGCTGAGCGTACCTTGCAACATCCTCCGAAGTTGGTTTCCCACGGCAACACTGCCAAGCCTGGTGCATTTTGACACAGCGGTGATTAATGAGACGGAGAAGAGACGCGCATAACAAGCACCGAGATCAGTTGTTAAGTAGCGGGACACAATAAATGAAGGTGTTATTGCATTCCCCAATGACGGTATATTATCATCCTGCATTTTTTTTAACATTAGCAACTGATGATATAGTTGCCAATAAAAAAAAGGACGTGCAACTTCTGCTCCCTAAATATCAGATTGCTAAAATAAAACATTTCCCAATTCGACGTCCCCCTAAATAGTCATCGCTCTCTCAGCTGGGAGGGACGGCAGAAAACTGAAATGTATGGATCAAAACGTTAATTCTTCTGTGTGCTATTTACAGGACAAGACTGTTTTTTTTAATTCTACTTACAAAACTGAATTCCCCATTTTCACTATGAAAATAGGGAATTATATTTTCACAAGTGGATTAATACAGATAATTAATAATGAATACAGATTCGGTGCTCTTGTTCGTATTTGGGACTGCAGGACTTTGTATATGCGATTGACTCAAAATAAACTGCAGTGTGTGTGTGTTCATGGTAACCCAGGGCAACGGGGTGGCTCATTTCAACAAATGCACTCTGGAATAAGCTAAATCAGAACTGTTAATGGGATCAATTCACTCAGACTTTATTTTAAGTATCCTATAAATAATATATTGAGCAATGTAGGCTTTATGTGAGGAGTTTAACAATGAACTCTATAAAGTGTAGGTCAAACTAGAATGCCCCTCCACTGTGATGAATAGAGAACTTTTCCCATCGCAAGCCCACAGCTGACACGTTGCATAAAGTTGTCAGAACGTAACTGCAGGACCAGTTTGCAGAATCTCTCTGCGTATCCTCAAAGAGAGTCAGTGAGGGCGGTGGAGATGAAGACGTTCCACAGACCGAGAACCGGCACATCCTCTGATCCTCTCACCTCCCGCCCGTCTCACCTCCTGCCCGTCTCACCTCCTACGTCCCCCGTGGATACGGGGAGGCGCATGCGGGCGGGTAGGACGAGCGTGCCATTGAGCGCGCTGTTTACACGTTCTCCACAGCTTGCCACTCAGGGAGCCCTCTGCCTCTAAATAGGTGAGGGTCTGTTTTATGAGCCCTTAACAGCCAGCACTCAGGCCAGATGGTGCGCTTATCAGCTACTCTGTGTGTCCGTGTGGTGCGTGTGTGTGTGTGTGTGTGTGTGTGCGTGCGCATGTGTGTGCGTGCATGTGTGGTGTGTGTGTGTGTGTGTGCCAGAAGGCAAGAAGTAAATATTTGTCAAAAGCTAAGAGGCAGCTGGTTGTCTGGGGGACTTTAGAGTAACAAGACTCTCTCTTAACAAGCAGAGCACACCCACACACACACACACAGTGTGACACTGGTGTCAACACAAAGTGAAAAGCAGAGATCTTGTTTTATGGAGTTTTTATGTTTCTATGTTGGGGAAAATGGCCGCTGATCGACAGACAAGCTGGGAATAAAGTTTCCAGATTTTACGAGGCCAAAAGGGGAATAAGAAACGGAGGCTACGAAATTACATAAAAGCAACAAACACCACATGTCAGATGGGGAAACATCGGCTCCATGGTGTCGTCGGCCAGATTAAAAGGAACAGTCACACGTTTTGGGGAACCGGCTTTGTTTACCGGTTTTATCTTTCTGCACACGGTGGAGAAATCTGATCAGATGAGATGTGTTTGGGCCGTTCATCGATCGAAGAATGAACAGGGACGACTCTGAAGTGGGTCGCATACATGCTTGATTAGATGAATGGACTTTATGTGAAGGAGGTGGCTTATAATCACCGAGGGACAGATAATATCGCCTGACTCTGCAGTTTTACAGCTTCTTTCAGCTCATTGTTTAGCTTTTACGACCTCCATCTTTGTTGTTCTGGTTCATACCCCCCCCCCCCCCGCTCTCATAGCGCTGTCTCTAACCGATCAATAGAGCTTGTGTACGCCACCTGCAGCGACGAGCTGCTGAACATTTAGCTGCTCACGAGCAAAATGTTTGGTTGGTAGAGATCAAAACAGAGCTCAAGAGTGAATATTTGAATTGAATCAGTAGGCGGCCAGAAACGCGACTCTAAATGAATGCTAATGTTGCTATGTATCTGTTCTCTGTGTAAATAACCAACTGTTTGCTAGCGAGTGCACCGCCTCCATCTCTTCTCTGTGTACAAAGAGATAACATTGACAGCTTCTTATGCAACTTTGGGTGAGACAGAAGACGCTCAGGATGGAGAGCTCATTTCGCCTGAGCGTAGCAAATGTAAAAAAGGGAAGGAAAATTCAATTATTGTTAATTGTTGACAAAAGTCAAAACATAGCACTTGTCTTTAAACCCTGAGCGCAGTACCAGTTGCATCAGATTGAACCTTGTTCTAAAGAGGAGCTGCTGTGCAGCAACAGCCGCCTGATCACCGTTTAATGAAGCTGTCGCTCCTCTTCATATCTATGCACCTTTATTAAGGCATCGTGTTCCTTTAATTAAAGAACGCATGTTGATGAATGAAATAACAATCAGCAAAGAGCTCAAAGTACTAAAGGTGTCTCATGCCCACATGTTCCTTATGAAACACACACACACACACACACACACAATGGTCGTGTCTATAGCACTGTGGTCGCTATGGGCAACCCCTAGCGAGTCAGATTATCTCTCCCCCAGTCATGTTTTGGTGCACTGGCGACAGAGTCATGGCCGCTAGGCGAGGCAACCAGGGCCCATCACCATGGTAATGAACCATATTCCACCATCCCTTAGGTGATCATCAGTTCTCGTTGCCACGGCAACAGCCTTGGCTCCCTATAGGCCGCAATACACAGTAAGGCTGAAAAGCTACGGTGCACTTGTTGTGCAATGGTAACCTAAAAAAAAAAAAAAACACCTCCTGGGTTTGAAGTGGAGGACGTCTAAGTGGAGGACGTGGGTGGTGCAGAAATGCGGCTTGTTTTTTCAACTGTGTTCATGTGCATTATAATACATTTTTGAACGGTCAAGACACAGGCAGAATTCAAATAAACCATGAAAAAGGATACCTTATAATAGTTCAACCAGTACATGCTGAGTAAATTGGCTTTGCAATGAACACCAGTCGTGTGGAGCTGTTCCCCAGTGCAGCTTCAACAGGTAGAGCGCTAACAGGTGGCTCAGAGCTCAACACTGATTTAACATGCATGAAAATAGAGGAATTGCTCACTCTAGTGTTCATTTCTCTTCACTTCCGGCTGCATTCATCACGGCGCACCGGATTTTTGCCTCTGAGAGGCGCTTGAGACGTGCCGTGAGCTCCCTCTTGTGGTCACAACGGGAATAGGTGAGAATGTGTCTGTCCACACACGGACTGATTGGTGCAGGTGTGTTTGTGCAAGAGAAAAGTACAATAAGTAAATCAATGATAAAAAGTGTTGAACTCAACTAACACAGAAAAAACTTTAAAGCTTTTTTGTTATGAATGTTATGAAAGCCGATATTGCTGCAGTGCTACAATGAGCTGTAATCATAAAGTGTATCATTGTTTCCATTTCTTTTAAACATAAAATATCAAATATTGAAGTATTTCATCTATCGAATGATGCTCTATAGCTGTGTTGGAGGATCAGAGGAAGTGCAACATCCTCTCCTGAGCTCTCGAGGATGGGTGGAGTTCCACCACTTCCCCCATCGTACTGCAACAAAATATCACCGCAACTTTACGGTTTTGGTTTCACTACCTATTTCCCACACACTCAGATGGGGAGGGAAATAAAACTCAAACAGTCCAGTACGGTTGTATTGTTTGGAAAAAAAAATAGTGAACTGAAACCGACTGGGAGCAAGAGCCTTCAGTTATCAAGCTCCTCTTTTATGGAACCAGCTTCCACTTTCAGTCCGGGAGGCAGACACAGTCACCTCATCCAAGAATAGACTTAAGACTTTCCTGTTTGATAGTGCTTATAGTTAGGGCTGAATCAGGTTTGCCCTGGTCGAGCCCCTTGATATGCTGCTATAGGCTTATAGGCTGCTGGGGGATGTTTTAGGATACACTGAGCACCTATCTCCTCTTCTCTCTCTCCTTATGGATGAATTTACATCTCTCCATTGCACCTTATTAACTCTGCTTCCTCCCCGGAAGTCGTTGTGACTTCACGTCTCATAGGGTCCATTGGACCTGCCGGTGTCTGATGCCTGGTGAGCCGGCCTCCCGCGTTGGCCCTGCTGATGACCCGCCCCCTCCTCTCTACCTCCTTCTGTTTCATGGATTGGAGTTCCATTCATACATTGTCATATTCATGTAATGTGTTTATGTAACCTTGTAATGCTGTTCATTCTGTACACATGACATATATTGCATCTGTCCATCCAGGGAGGGGGATCCTCCTCTGTTGCTCTCCTGAAGGTTTCTTCCCCTTTTTTCCCTGTCAAAGGTTATTTTTGGGGAGTTTTTCCTGATCCGATGTGAGGTCAAAGGTCAGGGATGTCGTATGTGTACAGATTGTAAAGCCCTCTGAGGCAAATTTGTAATTTGTGATATTGGGCTGTACAAAATAAACTGAATTGAATTTAATTGAAACCTTGCGACGAGGAGTGAGTTAATTCAACTGGCGTTTGTGGTCAAATTGAATCCTGGTTCCCACATTTAGCCCAAGCTGAGTATCATTCTGTCCTCTGCTCCTGACCCCTCCTCCCTCTCTCGGCTTATAATAGGTTAGGTAACAGACTATAACTGTGTACACTACATCAACAACTGCTTCCATTAAGCAAAACACAATAAAGCTGACAGATCATTACAGCCGCGTTGAACCTCCTTCTGACTAATCATTGCTCCTTCTTCTTCTTCTCTACGGCGCAAAAGCCTTGAGCTTTAATAAGCCATAAAGTAAATATGATAGCAGCAGACATTTATTCCCGTGTTTGTCCATCGGCCCCCATGCAATATAAAAAAAGGTGTGCCAGAAGATAAAAGTAAATGCCAGGCTCCAGAAATAGCAGCAGCCCTTTCGCTCTTTTCCGTGATGGAGACAGATAACATTCACACCTGGCCACGAAAAACTATGACTAGACAACGATAAGGGGAGGCGACGTCTGCAGGAAGAAGGCACCTCCTCTTATATGGCTCTTCAAGTATGTAAAATATATGATATAGATATATATATATTGTATATATATAAAAAGTAGAAGAGCCATATAAGAGGAGGTATATATATATATATCTTTCATATTTTCTTAGAAGTCTATTTCCGCCAGTGCCAATCTCTTCCTGATTGTTCAATCTCTTCCTCATTCCAGTCACTCATCCTGCCTGTCCAGCCACACACCAATCCAGCTCAGGTGGACAATAATAAATAATAAAAAGGGATCTTAAGTCCAATGCTACATGAGACTACACAGATCAGCACCACCGATCGAGGAGCTGGCGGAGGCTGCAACGCTGCCCTTGAGAAGCAGAGAGGAGAACGCCACAGGCGCCCGTGGAGCCACATCACCGCGACCGAGAGCCGCCGCGTGTCGCTCTCAGGTGTTTGAGGTTGGCCGCAGCCGGGAGGAGAGAGGAAGACCAACGAGGACGGTTTGAGGAGGATGGGAATAAATCACGGGGCGTATCGTTTGTCGAATTAGAAGCAGCTGGCCGCAGACGAGCTCTCTCCGTCTCTCGCTCACAGACAGTTGGACTGATTGAAACATCTAGCCATCTGTGGTTTGAGCCTGAAAACTAAATACTTAAGTAATTTGTTTTGGTACTTGCATTGTGGAAATGTACCTAAAGCCCTGCTACAGCATGTGAATGAAACAAGACAGAAGGACATTGCGCTCCGCGGGACACCAGCAGCTCTTACAAGACTAACTGGGAACCAGTGACACACAGAAACACCATCCCACCTTTTTCTTTTCCACTCTGCTCTTAGCATGCTGCCATGTTCTATTTGGCTTTAGTAAGTTATTCTTACTCAAGCACGTTTCCTTTCCTCTGTGTTTATGTATTTCTCTAGATCCCAATGGTCCACTGTAACACCAACAGCAGCTCCACAGGATCCACACACACACACACGGATTTAAAATATGTTACAAAAAAGATAGCTCTGCATCATATCACCACCTCTTGTGGAGAATTGCGATACGCAATAAATCAATCCTTGATCCCAAATAAATCGGGGCAGATCGCTTTCCCCATTACTTTCACCTCTTACGAGAGCAAGTCATTTACATAATGAAATACAACCTGAGCATTTTATTAAAACGTGCACTGCAACTCAAAGGTTAAAGACACAAAATGATAAACTGCTGGCTTGTAACAACTCAGGAAGTGATAAGAGGATTTAAAAACAATACATAATAAGAAAACTACAGTAATCAAGCAATTTATAAGTATGCAGACTGTGTAAAAATACACAGAAGACAGACGGCCGTGACTCACCACAGTTTGCGGGGCATCGTCGCTTTGATAAGAAGCCAGGTCAGGTGCAACCTCTCTCTCTCTCTCTCTCTCTATCTATCTATCTATCTATCTCTCTCTCTCGCTCTCTCCCTCTGTGTGTTTCATCCGGTCTCTCCTCTATTATCCCTGTCGGTCCACTTGTAATATTCATTCACCCTCACCACCTCTTCAAGACAAAACCCATAAACAGATGCATGTGTTTGCTCAAACACACACACACACACACAGGTTTGATTATGCGGATATTAATGAGGTGCTGTGTGTACGGAGATCTCTTTGTAGCGAGCAGGAGCAGAGGAACACTGGGGATTAATGACACAGGGGAGAGGGGAGAAAGTGGGAGGGAAAAGGGAGACGACAACAACGTAAAGTCTTCACATCTGCAGCCACAGACTTTGAGCTGTGCCATCCATCGGATGTGTTTGTCATCTTGGCCTTTTATTACACTTCTCCCTTTTTTCCCCCCGGCTTTATTCTCCTATATATATTTCTCCTTTTGCAATTTCTGGTCCAGCTACCAGCTACAGAATCAATAGAGTAAGCTTATAGTCATACACTAGAAGCATGACAAGCTGTGAGTCATGCCTGCTGTCACTCAAAATGGCAGCGTTTTTAATGGTTTTTCCGCTATATTCAAAACAATTTTAGAAATCCCCTGTTGCATGTCAAGCTTCCACACAGCAGATGATAAACTCACTTCTCAATCTTTCCATCATCCCGATTCAAATGGTAGACAAACTATAAATGTCTTTTGATGTAGTTGTGTTGTGGCGTATAATGTATTCATACGCCGATGTATTTATGTGGGTCTCTGTACCAGGGCTGAAAGAAGCTTGGAAGTGATTATCTGTTTGCTGCGATCAAAACAAAGACTTTTTCTGGAAGTCTGCAAACATGAGTTGTCGGCCAGGACATCTTTTTGAATTTAAAAATTGTATTTTGAAACACAAATAGTTGCTTTTAACAAATAAAGCACCTCCCATTCTGCGATTTTTTTGATACGACATTGATCAATTAGGTAGACGTCTGTATGCTGCGACAACAAATTACATTGACAAAAGAATCAACAAAAATATATATATACCCATCTATCCTATTAATACTTTCAATTCTGCAGTGCCGTCTCGGTTCCTCACTTTCTTAACTCAAAAGGTGCTTGTCTGTGCACTGTTTCCTTACATCTAACACCTGGATCAAACTCAAACACTCACACACACACACACACACACACACACGCACACACACACACACACACAGAGACAAATTGGTGCTATTCAGTGTCTAGGCAGACCGGTGGCTCAAGCAGGAGTCACGACTCACTGATTCATATTCAGAGCCACTCCAGGGCAGACGGTCTAATGACACCTGGCCAGGGACCGAGGGAGACATTGATGTGTGTGTGTGTGTGTGTGTGTGAGAACACTGTAGATAACCGACATGACCTATTTTGTATGACTTGTTTTAGCTGTACGTGTGAAACAACACGGCATCGCTCAGTGGGTTATCATTGTGGCGTTTGGAGTCTCATATTCACGTTGTATAGATTATTAAACAGGCATATATTAAAAAAGACACTTGCGTATAGAAACCTCATGGTAACTGTTCTCAGAAAACCTTTTACAGCCTCAAAATACGTCTGAAACGTGCCCTTAGTCTCCATATATTATTAGTTATTGTAAAAAATACATTCACTTCTTTTCTTAAAGATTAAAGCAAACTTGCCATTTGTGATGATCTGCCACATGCTTGGTGCTTATTTACCTCAGAATGAAAGATTCTGGATCTCTGGTGTATAAAGTATGTTCAACCACATTGCAAAAATATTCTCTCTTATCATGTAATAATTTTCAAATTATGTTTTTTTTCTAACTAACTAACAAGGTCAAGGATTTCACTTATTATAAGTGTCTGACAAGCATTATGAAAAATCTCGCGAGGCGATTTTGACATCTTTGAATTCGATGGCTGCCCGTATTTATGTAAAGATGAAGAGATGATACAAATTAAAGAGGAGGGTGAACCAGCTGCTGGAAGACTGACTGGGTGTTGTTCCTGTGGTGCTGTGACCTGATGCGCCACAGAGGAAGAATGCTGTTCTGGGACCTGTTGTTCTCCCTCGATACTGGACTGATTAAAAAACATGTTGTCCCTATTAGAGGCAAGGTAAAACATTACCAGATTAATTTAGTCTAATTAATCTTGATTGAAGTGCTTTGTTGTTGTGGTAGACACAGATACTCATTTCTGGAAGAGTCTAGAAACAAGTGGAAAATATCCTTTTCTGTGTTACTTTTAAGACTCCATCCAGAGGACTCCCATCGGCTCTCTGAAGACAATTCACCCCCTGAGGGCAGCGGCTAGTATTTCTTAGCTTCAGTGTAGCCATCGGCTGTCCAGTGTCACCGTTTACACTCCAATGAGCAACTTGTGATGTGAAAATGGAGTTAAGACACGACTACAATCTGATTGTTTAGAAGCTAATTTTAGGCTATTAAAAAATCATCCTCAGACAACAGCCGAAAGAGCATTTTGGGCAATGCATTCGGCCTCTTTCGCTCTGCACCTGGTCTGTTTACCTACATGCAACCAAAGCCTGCAGGTGATTGGCCAATACTACTCAGACAACAAATGGATTAAAGTACCAGAATCCTGTTCCGATGTCGACTGATGTCCGTTTAAAGATATTTAAGTCTGGACTACAGTCTCTAAAATCCTCTGGCAGACTTTCGACAGGTGTCACCACGATGTGGACGACTTGAGGCAAAGGGAGCAGGAGAGAGCGAGGAAGACCGAACACGAGGCAACACAAACGGTCTCAACGTGTTTGTTCAGAGATTAAATGTCAGTGTAACGGACTCCAAAGTAAGTGAGACACAATCTAAATACACACACACACACACACACACACACACACACACACACACACACACACACACACACACACACACACACACGGACACACACAGAGAAGCCCTTCACCTCCCATCACCACGGCAACCTCCATCTGCAGGGCGAGCCGGTGTCTCACACATCCTCAGGGGCAACACGAGGCAGCTTACTACAGATCACATGGGTTGAGATTTGCATATGGACAGGTTTGGGACAGAATTGCCCCTTTCAATATTTAAGCGATATATCGTTTTGCTTTATCTTTGGAGTGAGCCGAAGAAAGAGGGAGGAGCAGAATGGCTTGTTGGCCAGCGGAGAAATGTGCTTCTGTTGCGGTGACCTTATGCCAGGTACGAGGTCACCAAAGAGCCCACCGTCTGTCTTGCTGCATCGGAATGAACCGCTTGAAAGTGACTAAATGAAACCACGAAGCCACGATAGGAACGCAGAGTTTAACGGAGCAGCAAGGAAGAGGGATTTGAACCACATTCCTGACACGGCGGCACATGCAGGCCAGAGAGGAGTTGACCCGAAGAGGAAAACGACGAAGTGATGAAGCGTTACTCTCAAGTGAATCAGTTGTTGAGCTTTGCAAGAACCTTTTGAGCCAACGCCACAGTCTCAGTGTTCATTTGTGAACCGTCACACACCGGCGCGTCCCGGGAATTTTTTCCATTGTATGGCTTCGCCTCGCTAACCGAGATCGGAATATTAACTATGACTACATTGTAAAGTTAGATTTAAAAAAAAAAAAAGGAACTTACCGTGCTTTTAGCGCAGACAAAGTGGACTTGTCAATCCTGGAGAGAGAGAGAGAGGGAGAGAGAGAGAGAGAGAGAGAGAGATATTATTGATCACGGTACAAATTGCTCAAACGGCTCAATCTAAAAACATGTTTGTTTTTTTACATGAACACCACAAATATTTAAGATGGTGAGGCTTCATGAAGAAGGTCAAAAATAGGTGCTCTTGTTTGCATAAATGATCTGAGGACAGATAGTGGGGAGAGTACAGCCCAGTGCAGAGAACAGAGCACACTTTATGACAGCTCACTTGATTGAACAAGGTTCATCTCTACAAGCTGCTCAGACCGGTTATGAGAAGCCTCCGTGTTTATCAGGGTTTGTCATCAAGCTTCACAACATGCTGTTCGTACTAAAAACACGGAGAGTCAGAGGATGTCAAACTAACAACCTCTCACTTCACAGCTGCCGGTAATGGAGAAGGATCTGTGTGAGGCTTTTGTTTGACGGAAACACATTCAAATATATTGAGGCGTTTCACCTCATTTGCTTGTGCGCGCACGTGTGTGTGTGTGTGTGTGTGTGTGTGTGTGTGTGTGTGTGTGTGTGTGTGTGAGTGTGTGTGTGTGTTCAGCACTCCCACATGCTTCTCTAAAGAAGATGTTATGAAATGATTTCTTTAATCCCATTAATTTGCAGATTAATCCATGCAGAACGATGCCTGATCCAGTTCATGCAAACACACAAACACACAAACACACACACACACACACACACACACACACACACACACACACACACACACACACACACACACACACACACACATACCTAATGCACACCGGTGCACACTATTTTTACTGTACCATCCCCCCGAGCTAGATGTTTTTAGTGTCAATAATAAAATGCTTTACGACAGCGTCAACAGAGGCAAAAAACGCAGCGAGAGAGCCAAGTTATGTTTTACTGACCATGTTATTAACTAGATATTCAAATTTCAAGATTATAAAAGGGCCATATTGAGCAAGAGCTGGTGAATTAGTTAATGCGGCTGGGGCAACTTCTGTAGTCAATACAACAGTCTGCATGATGCATTTTTAAAGACGCACATCGGTCAACTGAAATACAGTTAATTAAGACAATAAACACTTCCCAGTGGATATCTTACACTCCGTTTCTCTCTGATCTTTCATATTGTAACGGCCCTGCAGTTATTTTCTCATGTAAGAGTGAGGAGGAGGACGAGTGCATGTTATTATCCCCTCACAGTGTGCCTGCTTGTCCGTCTTTGCTGCACACAAAATGTAATCCGTTAAAAACCCACGAATTCTTAAAAAAAAATAATCCACTAATCTTGCCCCGCATTGGCTTTCAGTTAAACCTCGGATTCAAAAGCAGCAAAACATCTCCCATTTTAGCCTTCAAGACCATTTCACAAGCTACATTTCTGCCGATGAGTTAAGATAATTTCACATTTTGAGTGCAACTTCCCTTTTTTTTTTTTTTTTACATAATTTTCTAGAAACCAACACTTGTAGTTCCCCAGCATAATTTCATTTTCTTATAAAAAAATAAAAAATAAAAAATGTATGGGTAAATCCCGAAAAACACTGGATTTTACAATTCCCAAACATGCAGTTTAAATCTCAATATACAGCTGTTTTCCCGGGAAGAGGCTGTCAAATTGGTGGGGTGTACAACCGTTTTCCTGAAGAATATCGGACTCTTTTTTGTTTTGTTTGTATGACTAATTACGTGTTCCAGGTTATTCCAGCCTGTCTCAGCCCAGCTGGGAAGGTCAAGAGCTCTGAAGCAGACAACAAGCATGGGAGCCAGCACAAAAACACTCCATCCAAGTGTGTCAGAGCCAAATGGGCTCCCTGGCATCTTCTGACATCCTGTGCTGCATCATGGGAACTCTTAACGGGCCAATGGAGCAGGGGGACATGACTGGGAAGAGCTGCGCCCATATAGTCCCATAACAGGACAGAAGCGGCAGCAACAGACAAAGCAGCCTGTTGATTGTAATCCCTCCGCCTGAACGGAGACGGCACAGAGTGAAACTGTGCATTGTCTCACACACACACACACACACACACACACACACACACACACACACACACACACGACAAAGTGTCAGAAGTGTGACAAAGAGGAGAGGCGTCGGCCCTCCACCCATCCTTCCCTTTTAAAAAAAAGATGACATTTCTGCAACACACACACACACACACACACACACACTCACAACATGCAGCACATACACATTTCAGCATCATGATCTGCACCATTTAAACTCACTGTACAACCATATTCAGGACAATGAGAATGTGCATACACAATGCAGACACACACACACATATACACGCACACATATATTAGCATCCAATGAAAAAGCAACATACCATCCAAATCCACCGAATGACACGCTTCTCCTCCTTCTCAGCATTTTGTCAGACTGAACTTTTCAGCAGGCTCTCTCACTCTCTCTCTCTCTCTCTGTACTGTGTATACTTGCACTTTGTGTCTCCCTCCCTCCCTCCCTCTCTCTCTCTCTCTCGTCTGTCTACGCTCTTGTTTTTACTCCTTCGTTCTCTTCTTTTTTGCAAAACCAGCCGCCCCAGAGTTGTCCTTTTTCCACTTGACCAGTCAACTTCTGTCCTCAAACACTGCTCGCTCTTTGGCTTTCACACACAGTTAAACACACACACAATATGACACATATACAGGTACACTGTCACACACAATTCAGCAGGGGGAGGAGCGAGGTGAGGAGGGGCCACAAGCTCCCGTCTGACCCTCAGTGTTTGTATCACACACACACACACACACACACACACACACACACACACACACACACACAGAGTTGTTCTGCAGATGCAGTAGCCTTTTGACTCTTGAATCATCCCGCAGCCGGGCTCAACATCTGTGGTCTGCCCATATGCCCACATGCCCACATGCCACCACCGGCAAATGAGGTCACTTACTGCGCCGCGTATCCCGTGTAAAAACGTCCTGAATGGGCAAAGATAAAGCAAAGTGTACTGAAATTACAAACACACACACACACCTGATACAGTCTGATACGTAACAATATGTGTGTAGCTTCAAAAGTACTGAGACATAACATCTAATAAAACTTAGGATTCTGTGTTGAGAAGAACTTCTGAAGTGAAACTGGATTAATTTAGAAACACAAGAGTGCAATATTAGACGATTAAAGGAAGTCAGTGAAGTCAAGAGTGCGGTGCACACACACAGAAACCTCCCATGTTGTCCTTCCTGACACCCTTCCTCCTCGATGCAGATTTGACAGGTCTCACTGTCAAGAGTTAACGTTCCCACACTGAAAGAACCCTCATGGTGTACTTTACGACTCAGCAGTTCTTTCTTTTTTTAAAAAAAAACCTATTTCTATATTGAGACTTTGCATCTAATATCTTTAAAATGAATACTTCCAACACAATCTACACAAATCTAAACACATACCAAGGAGGCATGAAGGGATTTCTTAGCAAAGGGTATACAACACATTTAATTATGCAGGAGCTGCATCTGTGCGTCATTTGGTCAAATTCCCAACACGTCAAATGTACAAAAACAAATGCGACATGCAGTGAAACTGGTATTTTGGAGAGTTGTCCAGTTGATTGAGGACCCAGCCTTGAAACCAGCACGACACCGTGACCTCAATTACACGCGCTGTAATTTGGCAAATAACAGGCGCGCGAAACAATAGAATCAATGAAGCTGATAATGTGCCAAGGAGATCCTAGGTTTCCTTTTTTCACGTGAAACCTTAACTCAAATGCCCTTTATTCTCCGAATGGAAGCGTGATTTGATTTACAACCACTTCACATGAAGTAGTCACTGAGAATGAGAAACATTACATGTCAATTGAAACCAAATGAGCACTTCTGAAGCCTGTTAAGAA